>NC_091996.1:94177302-94290746 GCF_044704955.1 Pristiophorus japonicus
GGGAAGAGAGCGACGGGGGGGGAGGGAAGAGAGCGACGGGGGGGGGGGGAAAAGAGAGCGACGGGGGGGGGGAAAGAGAGCGACGGGGGGGGGGAAAGAGAGCGACGGGGGGGGGGGAAAAAAGAGCGACGGGAGGGGGAAAGAGCGACGGGGGGGGGGAAAGAGAGCGACGGGGGGGGAAAGAGAGCGACGGGGGGGGGAAAGAGAGCGACGGGGGGGGGAAAGAGAGCGACGGGGGGGAGGGACGGGGGGGAAAGAGAGCGACGGGGGGGGAGGGACGGGGGGGAAAGAGAGCGACGGGGGGGGAAAGAAGGCGACGGGGGGGATGGAAGAGAGCGACGGGGGGGGGGAAAGAGAGCGACGGGGGGGGGAAAGAGAGCGACGGGGGGGGGAAAGAGAGCGACGGGGGGGGAGGGACGGGGGGGAAAGAGAGCGACGGGGGGGAAAGAAGGCGACGGGGGGGATGGAAGAGAGCGACGGGGGGGGGGAAAGAGAGCGACGGGGGGGAAAGAGAGCGACGGGGGGGGGAAAGAGAGCGACGGGGGGGAAAGAGAGCGACGGGGGGGGGGAAAGAGAGCGATGGGGGGGGGAAAGAGCGACGGGGGGGGGGAAAGAGAGCGACGGGGGGAGGGAAAGAGAGCGACGGGGGGGAAAGAGAGCGACGGGGGGGGGGAAAGAGAGCGATGGGGGGGGAAAGAGAGCGACGGGGGGGGGGAAAGAGAGCGACGGGGGGGAAAGAGAGCGACGGGGGGGGGGAAAGAGAGCGATGGGGGGGGAAAGAGAGCGACGGGGGGGGGGAAAGAGAGCGACGGGGGGGGAAAGAGAGCGACGGGGGGAGGGAAAGAGAGCGACGGGGGGGGGGGGAAAGAGAGCGATGGGGGGGGGGGAAAGAGAGCGATGGGGGGGGGAAAGAGAGCGACGGGGGGGGGGGAAGAGAGCGATGGGGGGGGGAAAGAGAGCGACGGGGGGGGGGGAAGAGAGCGACGGGGGGGGGATGGAAGAGAGCGACGGGGGGGGGATGGAAGAGAGCGACGGGGGGGGGGGAAAGAGAGCGACGGGGGGGGAAAGAGAGCGACGGGGGGGGAAAGAGAGCGACGGGGGGGGGAAAGAGAGCGACGGGGGGGGGGGAAAGAGAGCGCCGGGGGGGGGGGAAAGAGCTACGGGGGGGGGGGGGGAAAGAGAGCGACGGGGGGGGGGGGGGAAAGAGAGCGACGGGGGGGGGGAAAGAGAGCGACGGGGGGGGGGGAAAGAGAGCGACGGGGGGGGGGAAGAGAGCGACGGGGGGGGGGGGAAGAGAGCGACGGGGGGGGGGGGGGAAGAGAGCGACGGGGGGGGGGAAGAGAGCGACGGGGGGGGGGAAGAGAGCGACGGGGGGGGGGAAGAGAGCGACGGGGGGGGAAGAGAGCGACGGGGGGGGGGAAGAGAGCGACGGGGGGGGGGGAAGAGAGCGACGGGGGGGGGGAAGAGAGCGACGGGGGGGGGGAAGAGAGCGACGGGGGGGGGGAAGAGAGCGACGGGGGGGGGGGAAGAGAGCGACGGGGGGGATGGAAGAGAGCGACGGGGGGGGGGAAAGAGAGCGACGGGGGGGGGGAAAGAGCGACGGGGGGGGGGAAGAGAGCGACGGGGGGGGAAAGAGAGCGACGGGGGGGGGAAAGAGAGCGACGGGGGGGGGGGGGAAAGAGAGCGACGGGGGGGGGGGGAAAGAGAGCGACGGGGGGATGGAAGAGAGCGACGGGGGGGGGAAAGAGAGCGACGGGGGGGAAAGAGAGCGACGGGGGGGAAAGAGAGCGACGGGGGGGGGGAAAGAGAGCGACGGGGGGGGGGGAAAGAGAGCGACGGGGGAGGGGAAAGAGAGCGACGGGGGGGGGGGAAAGAGAGCGACGGTGGGGGGGGAAAGAGAGCGACGGGGGGGGAGGGACGGGGGGGAAAGAGAGCGACGGGGGGGAAAGAGAGCGACGGGGGGGAAAGAGAGCGACGGGGGGGAAAGAGAGCGACGGGGGGGAAAGAGAGCGACGGGGGGGAAAGAGAGGGACGGGGGGGAAAGAGAGCGACGGGGGGGGAGGGACGGGGGGGAAAGAGAGCGACGGGGGGGGGGGGGAGGGAAGCGAGCGATGGGGGGGAGGGAAGAGAGCGACGGGGGGGGATGGAAGAGAGCGACGGGGGGGGGGGGGGAGGGAAGCGAGCGATGGGGGGGGAGGGAAGAGAGCGACGGGGGGGGAGGGAAGAGAGCGACGGGGGGGGAGGGAAGAGAGCGACGGGGGGGGGGGGGAAAAGAGAGCGACGGGGGGGGGGGAAAGAGAGCGACGGGGGGGGGGGAAAGAGAGCGACGGGGGGGGGGGAAAAAAGAGCGACGGGGGGGGGAAAGAGCGACGGGGGGGGGGAAAGAGAGCGATGGGGGGGGGAAAGAGAGCGACGGGGGGGGGAAAGAGAGCGACGGGGGGGGAGGGACGGGGGGGAAAGAGAGCGACGGGGGGGGAAAGAAGGCGACGGGGGGGATGGAAGAGAGCGACGGGGGGGGGGAAAGAGAGCGACGGGGGGGAAAGAGAGCGACGGGGGGGGGGAAAGAGAGCGACGGGGGGGAAAGAGAGCGACGGGGGGGGGGAAAGAGAGCGATGGGGGGGGGAAAGAGCGACGGGGGGGGGGAAAGAGAGCGACGGGGGGAGGGAAAGAGAGCGACGGGGGGGAAAGAGAGCGACGGGGGGGGGGAAGAGAGCGACGGGGGGGGGGGAAGAGAGCGACGGGGGGGGGGGGGGAAGAGAGCGACGGGGGGGGGGAAGAGAGCGACGGGGGGGGGGAAGAGAGCGACGGGGGGGGAAGAGAGCGACGGGGGGGGGGGAGGAGAGCGACGGGGGGGGGAAGAGAGCGACGGGGGGGGGGAAGAGAGCGACGGGGGGGGGGAAGAGAGCGACGGGGGGGGGGAAGAGAGCGACGGGGGGGGGGAAGAGAGCGACGGGGGGGGGGGAAGAGAGCGACGGGGGGGATGGAAGAGAGCGACGGGGGGGGGGGAAAGAGAGCGACGGGGGGGGGGAAAGAGAGCGACGGGGGGGGGGAAGAGAGCGACGGGGGGGGGGAAGAGAGCGACGGGGGGGGGAAGAGAGCGACGGGGGGGGGGGAAGAGAGCGACGGGGGGGATGGAAGAGAGCGACGGGGGGGGGGGAAAGAGCGACGGGGGGGGGGAAAGAGAGCGACGGGGGGGGAAAGAGAGCGACGGGGGGGGGAAAGAGAGCGACGGGGGGGGGGGGAAAGAGAGCGACGGGGGGGGGGGGAAAGAGAGCGACGGGTGGGGAAAAGAGAGCGACGGGGGGGGGGGAAGAGAGCGACGGGGGGGGAAAGAGAGCGACGGGGGGGGGGGGAAAGAGAGCGACGGGTGGGGAAAAGAGAGCGACGGGGGGGGGGGAAGAGAGCGACGGGGGGGGGGGGGAAGAGAGCGACGGGGAGGGGGGGGAAGAGAGCGACGGGGAGGGGGGGGGAAAGAGAGCGACGGGGGGGGGGGGGGAAAGAGAGCGACGGGGGGGGGAGAAAGAGAGCGACGGGGAGGGGGGGAAAGAGAGCGACGGGGGGGGGGGGAAAGAGAGCGACGGGGGGGAAAGAGCGACGGGGGGGGAAAGAGCGACGGGGGGGGAAAGAGAGCGACGGGGAGGGGGGGAAAGAGAGCGACGGGGGGGGGGGGGAAAGAGAGCGACGGGGGGGAAAGAGCGACGGGGGGGGAAAGAGCGACGGGGGGGGAAAGAGAGCGACGGGGGGGATGGAAGAGAGAGACGGGGGGGAAAGAGCGACGGGGGGGGAAAGAGCGACGGGGGGGGAAAGAGCGACGGGGGGGGAAAGAGAGCGACGGGGGGGGATGGAAGAGAGAGACGGGGGGGGAAAGAGAGCGACGGGGGGGGGAAAGAGAGCGACGGGGGGGGGAAAGAGAGCGACGGGGGGGGAAAGAGAGCGACGGGGGGGGGAAAGAGAGCGACGGGGGGGGGAAAGAGAGCGACGGGGGGGGAAGGGAGCGACGGGGGGGGAAGGGAGCGATGGGGGGGGAAGGGAGCGACGGGGGGGGAAAGAGAGCGACGGGGGGGGGAAAGAGAGCGACGGGGGGGATGGAGGAGAGCGACGGGGGGAGGGGAAGAGAGCGACGGGGGGGGGAAAGAGAGCGACGGGGGGGGGGGAAGAGAGCGACGGGGGGGGGGAAGAGAGCAACGGGGGGGGGGAAGAGAGCGACGGGGGGGGGGGAAGAGAGCGACGGGGGGGGGGAAGAGAGCGACGGGGGGGGGGGAAGAGAGCGACGGGGGGGGGGAAGAGAGCAACGGGGGGGGGGGAAGAGAGCGACGGGGGGGGGGGAAGAGAGCGACGGGGGGGGGAAGAGAGCGACGGGGGGGGAAGAGAGCGACGGGGGGGGAAGAGAGCGACGGGGGGGGGGGGGAAAGAGAGCGACGGGGGGGGGAAGATAGTGACGGGGGGGGGAAGATAGTGACGGGGGGGGAAAAGAGAGCGACAGAGAAGGAGGGGGAAAGAGAGTGACAGAGAGGGAGCGAGAGATCGGGGGAAGAGTGAGTGTGTGTGACGGGGAGATAGAGGGGGAGAGAGTGACGGAGAGGGAGCGAGTGATGGCGGGAGAGAAGGAGAGAGAGTGGCGGGGAGAGAGGGAGTGTGATGGGGAGAGAGAGAGGGAGAGAGTGACGGGGAGAGAGAGGGGGAGAGAGAGGGGGAGAGAGGGGGAGAGAGAGGGAGAGAGAGGGAGAGAGAGAGGGGGAGAGAGAGGGGGTGAGAGAGGGGGAGAGAGAGGGGGAGAGAGAGGGGGAGAGAGAGGGGGAGAGAGGGGGAGATTGAGAGTGAGTGTGTGACGGGGAGGGAGCGAGTGATGGGGGGAGATGGAGAGTGTGTGAACGCGAGAGAGAGGGAGAGTGACGGGGGGGGGGGGGGAGAGGAAGAGAGAGCAAGAGTGAGAGAGAGAGTGACGGAGAGGGAGAGAGTGACGGGGAGAGAGTGACAGAGAGAGGGGGAGAGAGTGACGGGGAGGGAGAGTGAGAGAGAGGGTGAGAGTGACACGAAGAGAGAGAGAGAGAGTGACGTGGAGGGAGCGAGTGATGGGGGAGAGGGAGATAGAGTGACGGGGAGAGAGAGGGAGAGTGACGGGGAGAGAGTGACGGGGAGGGAGAGGGGGAAAGAGTGATGGGAAGGGAACGAGAGATGGGGGAGAGGAAGAAAGAAAGAGTGACGGGGAGAGAGATAGTAAGTGATGGGGAGAGAGATAGAGAGTAATGGGGAGAGAGATAGAGAGTGACGGAGAGGGAGAGAGAGATGGGGGAGAGAGACAGAAAGTCAAGGGGAGAGAAGGAAAGATGGGCGAAGAAGGAGAGAGAATGACGGGGAGAGAGAGTGATGGGGAGAGAGAGGGAGAGAGTGACAGGTAGAGAGATAGTGAGTAATGGGGGGAGAGAGATAGAGAGTGATGGGGAGAGACAGGGAGAGTGTGACGGGGAGGGAGAGCGAGATGGGGGAAGAGAGACAGAAAGTGACGAGGAGAGAGGGAGGGAGAGTGACTGGGAGGGAGTGAGAGATGGGGGAAGAGGGAGAGAGAGTAACGGATAGAGAGAGGGGGAGAGAGTGACGGAGAGGGAGCGAGTGATGGGGGAGGGGGAGAGAGAGTGACGGGGAGAGAGAGGGAGAGTGTGACGGGGAGAGAGAGGGAGCGAGGGAGGGGGAAGAGAGTGAGAGAGAGTGACGGGGAGGGAGCGAGTGATGGTGGGAGAGGGAGTGAGAATGACGGGGAGAGAGAGGGAGAGAGTGATGGGTAGAGAGAGGGAGAGAGTGACGGGGAGAAAGAGGGAGGGTGACGGGGAGAGAGTGAGTGATGGGGGGAGAGGGAGAGAGAGCAAGAGTGAGAGAGAGAGTGACGGAGAGGGAGAGTGTGACGGGGAGAGAGAGGGAGAGAGTGACGGGGAGGGAGAGGGGGAAGAGAGTGATGGGAAGGGAGCGAGAGATGGGGGAGAGGGAGAAAGAAAGAGTGACGGGGAGAGAGAGTGATGGGGAGAGAGAGGGAGAGAGTGACGGGGAAGGAGAGAGAGATGGGGGAGAGAGACAGAAAGTGACGGGGAGAGAGGGAGAGAGAGTGACGGGGAGGGAGCGAGAGATGGGGGAAGAGGGAGAGAGAGTGACGGGGAGAGAGAGGGAGAGAGTGACAGGGAGAGAGAGGAGGAGAGAGTGACAGGGAGGGAGTGACAGGGAGAGAGAGGGAGAGAGTGTGGCAGGGAGGGAGCGAGTGATGGGGAGAGGGACAGTGACAGGGAGGGAGGGAGAGAGAGTGACGGAGAGGGAGCGAGAGATCGGGGGAGAGTGAGTGTGTGTGATGGGGAGAGAGAGGGGGAGAGAGTGACGGAGAAGGAGCGAGTGATGGGGAGAGGGGGAGAGAGTGACGGGGAGAGAGAGGGAGAGAGTGACAGGGAGAGAGAGGGAAAGAGTGACGGGGAGAGAAAGAGTGAATGACGGGGAGGGAGTGAGTGATGGGGAGAGGGAGAGAGAGCAAGAGTGAGAGAGAGAGTGACGAGGAGAGAGAGGGGGAGAGAGTGATGGGAAGGGAGCGAGAGATGGGGGAGAGGGAGAAAGAGTGACGGGGAGAGAGAGTGACGGGGAGAGAGCTAGAGAGTGATGGGGAGGGAGAGAGAGGTGGGGGAGAGAGACAGAAAGTGACGGGGAGAGAGGGAGAGAGTGTGACGGGGTGGGAGCGAGAAATGGGGGGGGAGGGAGAGAGAGTGACTAAGAGAGAGGGGGAAGAGAGTGACAGGAAGGGAGTGAGAGAAGTGGGGAGAGAGACAGAGAACAACAGGGAGGGAATGAGAGATAGGGAGAGCGAGGGGGAGAGAGCAAGAGATGGGGCGAGGGAGCGTGATGGGGAGAGGGAGCGTGATGGGGAGAGGGAGCGTGATGGGGAGAGGGAGCGTGATGGGGAGAGGGAGCGTGATGGGGAGAGGGAGAGTGATTCGGAGAGGGAGCGTGATTCGGAGAGGGAGCGTGATTCGGAGAGGGAGCGTGATTCGGAGAGGGAGCGTGATGGGGAGAGGGAGCGTGATGGGGAGAGGGAGCGTGATGGGGAGAGGGAGCGTGATTCGGAGAGGGAGCGTGATGGGGAGAGGGAGCGTGATTCGGAGAGGGAGCGTGATTCGGAGAGGGAGAGTGATTCGGAGAGGGAGCGTGATGGGGAGAGGGAGCGTGATGGGGAGAGGGAGCGTGATTCGGAGAGGGAGCGTGATTCGGAGAGGGAGCGTGATTCGGAGAGGGAGCGTGATGGGGAGAGGGAGCGTGATGGGGAGAGGGAGCGTGATGGGGAGAGGGAGCGTGATGGGGAGAGGGAGCGTGATGGGGAGAGGGAGCGTGATTCGGAGAGGGAGAGTGATTCGGAGAGGGAGCGTGATGGGGAGAGGGAGTGTGATGGGGAGAGGGAGCGTGATGGGGAGAGGGAGCGTGATTCGGAGAGGGAGCGTGATTCGGAGAGGGAGCGTGATTCGGAGAGGGAGCGTGATTCGGAGAGGGAGCGTGATTCGGAGAGGGAGCGTGATTCGGAGAGGGAGCGTGATGGGGAGAGGGAGCGTGATGGGGAGAGGGAGAGTGATTCGGAGAGGGAGCGTGATTCGGAGAGGGAGCGTGATTCGGAGAGGGAGCGTGATTCGGAGAGGGAGCGTGATTCGGAGAGGGAGCGTGATGGGGAGAGGGAGAGTGATTCGGAGAGGGAGCGTGATGGGGAGAGGGAGAGTGATTCGGAGAGGGAGCGTGATTCGGAGAGGGAGCGTGATTCGGAGAGGGAGCGTGATTCGGAGAGGGAGCGTGATGGGGAGAGGGAGCGTGATGGGGAGAGGGAGCGTGATGGGGAGAGGGAGAGTGATTCGGAGAGGGAGCGTGATTCGGAGAGGGAGCGTGATTCGGAGAGGGAGCGTGATTCGGAGAGGGAGCGTGATGGGGAGAGGGAGCGTGATGGGGAGAGGGAGCGTGATGGGGAGAGGGAGCGTGATGGGGAGAGGGAGCGTGATGGGGAGAGGGAGCGTGATGGGGAGAGGGAGCGTGATGGGGAGAGGGAGCGTGATGGGGAGAGGGAGAGTGATTCGGAGAGGGAGCGTGATTCGTAGAGGGAGCGTGATTCGGAGAGGGAGCGTGATTCGGAGAGGGAGCGTGATGGGGAGAGGGAGCGTGATGGGGAGAGGGAGCGTGATGGGGAGAGGGAGCGTGATGGGGAGAGGGAGCGTGATGGGGAGAGGGAGTGTGATGGGGAGAGGGAGCGTGATGGGGAGAGGGAGAGTGATTCGGAGAGGGAGCGTGATGGGGAGAGGGAGTGTGATGGGGAGAGGGAGCGTGATGGGGAGAGGGAGCGTGATGGGGAGAGGGAGCGTGATTCGGAGAGGGAGCGTGATTCGGAGAGGGAGCGTGATTCGGAGAGGGAGCGTGATTCGGAGAGGGAGCGTGATGGGGAGAGGGAGCGTGATGGGGAGAGGGAGCGTGATGGGGAGAGGGAGCGTGATGGGGAGAGGGAGCGTGATTCGGAGAGGGAGCGTGATTCGGAGAGGGAGCGTGATGGGGAGAGGGAGCGTGATGGGGAGAGGGAGCGTGATGGGGAGAGGGAGCGTGATGGGGAGAGGGAGCGTGATGGGGAGAGAGAAAGTGATGGAGAGAGGAGAGGGATGGGGAGAGGGAGTGTGATGGGGAGAGAGAGAGTGATGGAGAGAGGAGAGGGATGGGGGTGGGTAGCCGAGGCCTGGTTGGGGCAGCGATGCAGCAGTAGGAGGGGGAGTGAGCTGGGCAGGGTGGGGGACGGGGGGTGAGGGGGAGGAGGGGGACGGCAGGGCTTGCTTTGGGCAGAGCTGCTCACCTGGAACTTGGCGGCAATGAGTAAGCAGGAGGCCCCGAGCAGTTGCAGACAATCCCGTAGGCAGGGCTGCTTGGAGAGGAAACCGTCGACCATCTTCACCGCCAGGTACAGCGTCTCGAGGCTCAGCTCATAGCACTCCTGGGGACAACACAGGAATACATCAACGGGATGCGAGGGGTACAGAGAAGGGAGAGGGGGGGGAAGAGAGGGGGTGGGGAGAGAAAGAGAGAGGGAAAGAGACAGAGAGAGAGAGGGGGAAAGAGAGATAGACAGGGAAAGGGAGAGAGAAAGAGAGACAGGGAAATGGAGAGAGAGAGAGAGAGACAGGGAAAGGGAGAGAGGGGGGCGGAGAGAGAGAGAGAGGGGGGGAGAAACAGAGAGAGAGGGGGAGACAGAGAGAGGGGGGGAGACAGAGAGAGAGGCGGAGAGAGAGAGAGAGGGGGAGAGAGAGAGGGGGGGAATGAGACAGGAGGGAAGGGGGAAGGAGGAGGGGTGAGAGAGGGGAGGGGGAGAGAGAGAGTGAGAGACAGAGAGGGGGAGAGAGAGAAAGGGAGAGAGAGAGAGGGGGGGAGCGTGAGAGAGAGACAGGGAGAGAGGGAGAGAGACGGAGGGAGAGAGAGAGGGAAGGGGAGAGAGAGAGAGATATTGAAGAACAAAGAGATGTATACCATGAGAATGGAATGGAGAAAAGGAGAAAGAGAAGTATGCAGAAGGAGAGAGTGTGGAAGAGAATCAGAGGAGGTGACATAGATCACTATCGAGGAGGAGCGTGCCTTCCTATAGCACCCTCATCCCCCCCAGCGTACCCTCTTCCCCAGCGTACCCTCCCCCCCACACGTACCAGCCCCCCCAGCCTACCCCCTCCCCCTAGCGTACCCTCCCCCCCAGCGTACCAGCCCCCCCCCAGCGTACCCTCCCCCCCACACGTACCAGCCCCCCCAGCCTACCCCCTCCCCCTAGCGTACCCTCCCCCTCCAGCGTACCAGCCCCCCCCCAGCGTACCCTCCCCCCCACACGTACCAGCCCCCCCCCCAGCCTACCCCCCCGCCCCAGCGAACCCTCCCCTCCCCAGCGTACCTGTACCTCCACCATCCAGTCGACCAAGATCGCTCGCATCTGCACATTGAGTTCCGGCTGGTGATGCATGTAGTTCATCAGGGCAAAGTGCTTCTGTGGGGAGTGCACACACACACACACACACACACACACAGACACACACACAGACACACACACAGACACACACACAGACACACACACACACACACACACACACACACACACACAGACACACAGTTTATCTTCTCTTCCAGAAGCAATGCTCGCCGCCAATCCTGCGGCGGGGGGAGAGACTTTGCGCCGAGGTTACCCCGCTCCTGCCTCAGGGGCTCAAGGCCCTGCCGATGTGGCACTGAGCGGGTGTGTAGACCTCGCTCCCCGGGGGGGGGGCGGAGGCGGAATTCCCGGCGGTCCGTGTCACCCCCGTTAATGGGGAGGGCCGCTATGCAGACTGCTGGCCCGTCAATGGCCTCCACTGGGCAACCGGGGCTGCGCAGCCCGGCCACCGCGGATCAGCACGACGCAGCTCCCCTTTAACCTCCGTCCCGGGAGCGGAGGTTGGCCCACTGAGAGCTCACCGCGCATGGCGATGACATCATCGGCCCGGGGCGCAACTAGTGGGGCACGGCGCTTCTGTGTTCGCCCCTCCGCTAACTCCTGTGCAATACGTGGGCCGGTAGCGCTCCCCGCCCCGGTCTCCCCATTCCCCCCCCACCGAGGTCTCCCCCACCTAGGTCTCTCCCCCCCATCCCCCCCCCCCCCCACCCAGGTCTCCTCCCATCCCGCCCCCACCAAGGTCTCTCCCCCCACCACCCTCCCCAAGACTCCCCCCACCCCAAGGTCCCCCACGCTCTCCCCCTCCCCCCCCCTGGTCTCACCCGCCCCCCCGCCACCCCATTCTCCCCGCTTCCCCGCCCTCCCAGGTCTCCCCGCGTCGCGTCGCGCCCCCCCCCCCCCGGGCACTGACCTCCCTCTGCCTCATGTATTTGAAGATGTCCTCGGTGTAGGCGCCTGGCATGGCTCTCTCCTCCAGCCTGTCGGACACGGCGAGATGGAATGGCCGAGGCTGCTCCGTAACCCCGAGGGAGTATTCCAGGGGGAACGGGGGAGGGAACAGTGGGTGAGATCAGACCATGTTCGAGCATCATCACTACTCCCGAGCGCACCATGCACAACTACAGCAAGCTCAGCGGGAGGGGCTGGGCACAAGTCTGACCTCGGGCCAAACTCCGTTCCCCAGCCACTGGCTCCATCCCTCTCCCCAACATCTGTCTGAGACTGAACCAGACTGTTCGCAACCTTGCTGTCATATTTGACCCTGAAATGAGCTTCCGGCCACATACCCGCAGCATAACTAAGACCACCTATTTCCACCTCCGTAACTTCGCCAGTCTCCGCCCCTGCCTCAGCTCATCCGCTGCTGAAGCCCTCATCGGTGCCGTTGTTACCTCCAGACTTGACTATTCCAACGCACTCCTGGCTGGCCTCTCACATTCTACCCGACGTAAACCAGAGGTGATCCAAAACTCGCCTGACCTGTGTCCTTCCTCGCACCGAGTCCCGCTCACCCATCACCCCCTGTGCTCGCTGCCCCGTGTCCTAACTCACACCCAGTCCCGCTCACCCATCACCCACTGTGCTCGCTGCCCCATGTCCTAACTCGCACCCAGTCTCGCTCACCCATCACCCCCTGTGCTCGCTGCCCCGTGTCCTAACTCGCACTCAGTCCCGCTCACCCATCACCCCCTGTACTCGCTGTCCCGTGTCCTAACTCGCACCGAGTCCCACTCACCCATCACCCCCTGTGCTCACTGCCCCGTGTCCTAACTCGCACCCAGTCCCGCTCACCCATCACCCCCTGTGCTCGCTGCCCCGTGTCCTAACTCGCTCCGAGTCCCGCTCACCCATCACCCCCTGTGCTCGCTGCCCCGTGTCCTAACTCGCACCGAGTCCCGCTCACCCATCACCCCCTGTGCTCGCTGCCCCGTGTCCTAACTCGCACCCAGTCCCGCTCACCCATCACCCCCTGTGCTCGCTGCCCCGTGTCCTAACTCGCACCAAGTCCCGCTCACCCATCACCCCCTGTGCTCGCTGCACCGTGTCCGAACTCGCACCAAGTCCCGCTCACCCATCACCCCCTGTGCTCGCTGCCTCGTGTCCTAACTCGCACCCAGTCCCGCTCACCCATCACCCCCTGTGCTCGCTGCCCCGTGTCCTAACTCACACCGCGTCCCGCTCACCCATCACCCCCTGTGCTCGCTGCCCCGTGTCCTAACTCGCACCGAGTCCCGCTCACCCATCACCCCCTGTGCTCGCTGCCCCATGTCCTAACTCGCACCGAGTCCCGCTCACCCATCACCCCCTGTGCTCGCTGCCCCGTGTCCTAACTCGCACCCAGTCCCGCTCACCCATCACCCCCTGTGCTCGCTGCCCCGTGTCCTAACTCGCACCAAGTCCCGCTCACCCATCACCCCCTGTGCTCGCTGCCCCGTGTCCTAACTCGCACCGAGTCCCACTCACCCATCACCCCCTGTGCTCGCTGCCCCGTGTCCTAACTCGCACCCAGTCCCGCTCACCCATCACCCCCTGTGCTCGCTGCCCCGTGTCCTAACTCGCTCCGAGTCCCGCTCACCCATCACCCCCTGTGCTCGCTGCCCCGTGTCCTAACTCGCACCGAGTCCCGCTCACCCATCACCCCCTGTGCTCGCTGCCCCGTGTCCTAACTCGCACCGAGTCCCGCTCACCCATCACCCCCTGTGCTCGCTGCCCCGTGTCCTAACTCGCACCCAGTCCCGCTCACCCATCACCCCCTGTGCTCGCTGCCCCGTGTCCTAACTCGCACCAAGTCCCGCTCACCCATCACCCCCTGTGCTCGCTGCACCGTGTCCGAACTCGCACCGAGTCCCACTCACCCATCACCCCCTGTGCTCGCTGCCCCGTGTCCTAACTCGCACCCAGTCCCGCTCACCCATCACCCCCTGTGCTCGCTGCCCCGTGTCCTAACTCACACCGCGTCCCGCTCACCCATCACCCCCTGTGCTCGCTGCCCCGTGTCCTAACTCGCACCGAGTCCCGCTCACCCATCACCCCCTGTGCTCGCTGCCCCATGTCCTAACTCGCACCGAGTCCCGCTCACCCATCACCCCCTGTGCTCGCTGCCCCGTGTCCTAACTCGCACCCAGTCCCGCTCACCCATCACCCCCTGTGCTCGCTGCCCCGTGTCCTAACTCGCACCAAGTCCCGCTCACCCATCACCCCCTGTGCTCGCTGCCCCGTGTCCTAACTCGCACCGAGTCCCACTCACCCATCACCCCCTGTGCTCGCTGCCCCGTGTCCTAACTCGCACCCAGTCCCGCTCACCCATCACCCCCTGTGCTCGCTGCCCCGTGTCCTAACTCGCACCGAGTCCTGCTCATCCATCACCCTCTGTGCTCGCTGCCCCGTGTCCTAACTCGCACCGAGTCCCGCTCATCCATCACCCCCTGTGTTTGCTGACCTACATTGGCTCCTGGTTCAGCAACACCTCCTTGTGTACAAATCCCTCCATGGCCCTCGCCTCTCCCTATCTCTGTAACCTCCTCCAGTCCCACAAGCCCCCACAAGATATCTGCACTCCTCCAATTCTGGCCTCTTGACCAGCCCCCGATTTCCATCGCTTCACTATTGGCGGCCTTGCCTTCAGCTGCCTGGGCCCCAAGCTCTGGAACTCCCTCCCTAAACCTCTCCGTCTCTCTCTCCTCCTTTAAGACGCTCCTTAAAACCGACGTCTTTGACCCAGCTTTTGGTCACCTATACCTAATATCTCCTTATGTGGCTCGGTCTCAAATTTTGTCTGATAATTGCTCCTTGTGAAGTGTCTTGGGACATTTGACTACGTTAGGCACTATATAAATATAAGTTGTTATTGTTGACCGCCATAGATGTGAGTCGGTCACGACGTGAAGCGAGCCCGTACTGTGGTTGGGGTTATCCTTATACAGAGCTCGGGGACAGTATACACTCCCAGGGCAAGTACAGTACGGGGTTAGATACAGAGTAAAGCTCCCTCTACACTGTCCCATCAAACACTCCCAGGGCAGGTACAGCACGGGGTTAGATACAGAGTAAAGCTCCCGCTACACTGTCCCATCAAACACTCCCAGGGCAGGTACAGGGGGTTAGATACAGAGTAAAGCTCCTGCTACACTGTCCCATCAAACACTCCCAGGGCAGGTACAGCACGAGTTCCTGCAATGGAAATCTCTCAAAAGTCGGCAGCAATGAGATCGTTGTTGCTGATAAGTTCACCTAATATCAGTACCGAACGAGTCTAACGAATGGGACACGTTGCAATAGTGGTCACCGCTCCTGCCCCCGTTACCGTACGGTACAGACCGTATACTGCCCCCGCTATTTACCACAGATTGCTCCGACAGACTGCGTTCCTGTGGCACCTCCTCGCTCTCCGACGATCCAGCCTCTGCCACCGTGTCCGACGTTCTGCTCAGCCCATCCTCCGGGAGGAACCAACTGCAAAAGGGTGAGGGGAGAAATATAACACTTTGTGTTGTATGGAGGTGGACGAGGAGCAGGCCATTCAGCCCCTCGAGCCTGTTATACAGGAGCAGGAGGAGGCCCATTCAGCCCCTCGAGCCTGTTACACAGGAACAAGAGGAGGCCATTCAGCCCCTCGAGCCTGTTACACAGGAACAGGAGGAGGCCCATTCAGCCCCTCGAGCCTGTTACACAGGAACAAGAGGCCATTCAGCCCCTCGAGCCTGTTACACAGGAACAGGAGGAGGCCCATTCAGCCCCTCGAGCCTGTTACACAGGAACAGGAGGAGACCATTCAGCCCCTCGAGTCTGTTACACAGGAACAGGAGGAGGCCATTCAGCCCCTCGTGCCTGTTACACAGGAACAGGAGGAGGCCATTCAGCCCCTCGAGCCTGTTACACAGGAACAGGAGAAGGCCCAGTCAGCCCCTCGAACCTGTTATACAGGAACAGGAGGAGGCCCATTCAGCCCCTCAAGCCTGTTACACAGGAACAGGAGGAGGCCCATTCAGCCCCTTGAGCCTGTTACACAGTTGTACCTGCCCTAGGAGTGTTTGATGGGACAGTGTAGAGGGAGCTTTACTCTGTATCTAACCCCCTGTACCTGCCCTGGGAGTGTTTGATGGGACAGTGAAGAGGGAGCTTTACTCTGTATCTAACCCGTGCTGTACCTGCCCTGGGAGTGTTTGATGGGACAGTGAAGAGGGAGCTTTAATCTGTATCTAACCCGTGCTGTACCTGCCCTGGGAGTGTTTGATGGGACAGTGTAGAGGGAGCTTTACTCTGTATCTAACCCGTGCTATACCTGCCCTGGGAGTGTGTGATGGGACAGTGAAGAGGGAGCTTTACTCTGTATCTAACCCGTGCTGTACCTGCCCTGGGAGTGTTTGATGGGACAGTGTAGAGGGAGCTTTACTCTGTATCGAACCCCGTGCTGCACCTGCCCTGGGAGTGTTTGATGGGACAGTGTAGAGGGAGCTTTACTCTGTATCTAACCCGTGCTATACCTGCCCTGGGAGTGAGTGATGGGACAGTGTAAAGAGAGCTTTACTCCGTATTTAACCCCGTGCTGTACCTGCCCTGGGAGTGTGTGATGGGACAGTTCCTCACGTCGATGGGCCGAGGTTAAGCAAGGGGTGAGGAGTGGAGTGGACGGGTGACTTACTTCAGCATGTCTTCACTGGTACTCTCCGCCACCTCGGCCTCACGCATGGATCTCATTGGCTGTTTCCGCGGTGCTTTCATGGTGTTGCGGTTCCCTTCCTGTGAACACATTGAGGCTTGGTTGACACACTTGGCTGCTCAGCTTCTAAGAGCAGTAGTGGGACCCGCCCTCCGATATGCTTCAGAGACCATATGGATTATGTACAGCAGGCAGCTCAAAGCACTGGAGAAGTACAGCCAACGCTGCCTCCACAAGATCCTGCAAATCCATTGGCAAGATAGTCGCACCTAACGTCAATGTTCTTGCTCAGGCTAACATCCCCAGTATCGGAGCACTGACCACACTCAACCAGCTCCGCTGGGCCAGCCACATTGTTCACATGCCTGACACAAGACTCCCAAAGCAAGCGCTCTACTCGGAACTCCTTCACGGCAAACGAGCCAAAGGTGGGCAGAGGAAACGTTACAAGGACACCCTCAAAGCCTCCCTGATAAAGTGCAACATCCCCACCGACATCTGGGAGTCCCTGGCTAAAGATTGCCCTAAGTGGAGGAAGTGCATCCAGGAGGGCGCTGTGCACCTTGAGCCTCATCGCCGAGAGCATGCAGAAACCAAGCGCAGGCAGCGGAAGGAGCGTGCGGCAAACCAGGCTCCCCACCCACCCTTTCCTTCAACCACTGTCTGCCCCACCTGTGACAGGGACTGTAGGTCCCGCATTGGACTCATCAGTCACCTGAGAACTCATGTTAGTGTGGAAGCAAGTCATCCTCGACTCCGAGGGACTGCCCAAGAAGGAGAAGGTTTTAAACACACACACACACCCGTTGAACGACTGACAGCAAGCACCCTCACCACGATCGGGCAGCCATGGAGCGTCCTCTGCCACCTCCCCCATCCCACTGCCATTTCCCTCCCACTTTCTGAGGTATCTCCCGATGGGCGATGAGAACGTCAGCTCGTCACTGCGAGACTGATGGGGACGGCGTTTAACGGAACACTGTGGCCTCTCTGTGTATGAGACAGAATTACATCAAGGGTGCAGCACAGAAAAAGGCCATTGGGCCCCACCGCTCCGTGCCGGGGTTTATGCTCCACACCAGCCCCCTCCCACCCCTCTCCATCTCACCCCATCACCATATCCTTCTATTCCTTTCTCCCTCATGTGTGTATCCAACTTCCCCGCCAATCCATCTCTGCTATTCGCCTCAACCCCTCCCTGGAAGGGGAGGGTGGGGTGGGTAGTGGTCGAGAATCTACGAGAGGGGAACAATTTTTCCTTGGACATTGCGCAGGCTGGGCTTACGTTGGTAAGGTCGCCACAGGTGGTTCTCTTTAAGGCTGGTCCTTGTGGGTGAGCGATGGGCCTCTTCGACAGGCTGACATTGTCAAGTGTTGCCGTCTGGTAGAAGAAAAAAGTGGAGGTTGTCATGAGCACAGGAATCTTTAGCTACAGGTCTCAGCAAGAAGGCCCACCTCCTCCCCACATCCCTCAGTCCTTTATATCTCTCCCTGTCTCTCTCACCCTATCTCTCCCTGTCTCCGTCTCTCTCTCCCTCTCTCTCTCACCCTATCTCTCTCTGTCTCTCTCTCTCTCTCCGTCTTCCTCTCTCTCTCCCTCTCTCGCCTTATCTCTCTCTGTTTCCATCTCTCTCTCCCCGTCTCTCTTTCTCTCTCTGGCCCTATCTCTCTCTGTCTCTGTCTCCCTCTCTCTCACCCTAGCTCTCTGTCTCTGTCTCCCTCTCTCACCCTAGCTCTCTCTGTCTCTCTCTCACCCTAGCTCTCTCTGTCTCTGTCTCCCTCTCTCTCTCACCCTATCTCTCTCTGTCTCCCTCTCTCTCTCACCCTATCTCTCTCTGTCTCCCTCTCTCTCTCACCCTATCTCTCTCTGTCTCCCGCTCTCTCTCACCCTATCTCTCTCTGTCTCCCGCTCTCTCTCACCCTATCTCTCTCTGTCTCCGTCTCTCTCTCTCTCTCTCTCTCTCTCTCCCTGTCTTCCTCTCTCTCTCCCTCTCTCGCCTTATCTCTCTCTGTTTCCGTCTCTCTCTCCCCGTCTCTCTTTCTCTCTCTGGCCCTATCTCTCTCTGTCTCCGTCTCTCTCTACCTGTCTCCCTCTCTCTCTCACCCTATCTCTCTCTGTCTCTGTCTCCCTCTCTCTCTCACCCTAGCTCTCTCTGTCTCCCTCTCTCTCTCACCCTATCTCTCTCTGTCTCCCGCTCTCTCTCAGTCTCCGTCTCCCTCTCCCCGTCTCCCTCCCTCCCTCCCAGTCTCTCTCTGGGAACTCTCGTCACTGTATCTTCTCCAATCGGGAGGCAGTGACGAGCAGCATTCCACAAAGGTCTTTGCCGCAGGTTCAACTATTCACTGCATTCTTACAGGGCTTGACAGGGTAGATGCAGGGAGGATGTTTTCCCCGGGCTGGGGAGGCTAGAACCAGGGGTCACAGTCTCAGGATAAGGGGTCGACCATTTAGGACTGAGATGAGGAGAAACCTCTTCACTCAGAGGGTGGTGAATCTTTGGGGTTCTCTGCCCCAGAAGGCTGTGGAGGCTCAGTCTTTGAGTATGCGACTCTCGGGGAAATTGAGGGATATGGGGACATGGGAGGAAAGTGTTGAAGTCGAAGATCAGCTATGATCTCATTGAATGGCGGAGCAGGCTTGAGGGGCCGAATTAGGAGACTCCTGCTCCTAATTCTGATGTTGATTACTCAATAGGGAGCCGTATATCGTGGAGAGAGAAACAGAGTCAGCGTTTCAGGTCTGTGACCCTGCGTCAGAACGGACTTGGTGTCTCTCCCTCCACGGATGCTGCCTGGCCTGCTGAGAGGTTCCAGCATTTCCTGTTTCTGTTCTGGATTCCAGCATCAGCAGTATTTTGCTATTGAGCCATATATCCAAGTTTGCCTGATGGCACGAAGATCGATGTCACAGTAAGTAGTGCAGACGGCAGCATCAAATCGCAAAGCAACTCTTGATAGTCAGTGGGCAAAAGTGGAAAGAGGGAAGGAGGGGAGGGAGGGAAGGAGGGTGGGAGGGACGGACATAATCGAGGTGTTCAAAACCATGAAGGATTTTGATGGAGTAAATAAGGAGAGACTGTTCCCAGGGCAGGAGGGTGGGTAACCAGGGGGACACAGATTGACGATAATCGGCGATGGAACCAGAGGGGGAGATAGGGAGAATGTTTTTACGCAGTGAGTTGTTGTGATCGGGAACGCGCTACCTGAAAGGGCGGTGGGAGCAGATTCGATAGTAACTTTCAAACCGGGAATCGGATAAATACTTGAAGGGGAAACATTCACCGGGCTGTGGGGAAAGAGCAGGGGGAAGTGGGACTGATTGGATCGCTCACTCACAGAGCCGGCACAGGCTCGATGGGCCCAATGGCCTCCTCCTGTGCGGTATGATTCTGTGATGAAGGACAGGACACTCTTGCAACCTGTGAACGGACACACCCCTGCTACTAGTACGTTAAAAAAAAAATGGAAAAGCAAAGCGAGAGAGCATTTATTTCTGTGAATAATTCCCCGCCGTACCTGCTGACTCTCCGAGATGGCAGCCTTCACTGAGCTCCGTAGGATGGTGGGCCTGGTCTTCATGGGTCTCCCGAGCCGGTCAGTGCCGGGTTCCACCCCTGCCTCGGACATGGCCCCACAGGCGAAGGAACGCAACACTTCAGGAAGGAAACAGGGCAGTCCCATCAGACTTTTTAATTGCGTACTGTACCTGACCACTTGCTTTTAGTGGTTTGTGTACCTGGGCGCCTGAATCTATCTGCTCCTCCACAGTTCCCAGTTCCTCATCATTTAGAAAAATGTCCTGAATTGTCCTTCTCGGGTCATAAGAACATAAGAAATAGGAGCAGGAATCGGCCATTCGGCCCCTCGAGCCTGCTCCGCCATTTAATAACATCATGGCTGATCCGATCATGGACTCATCTCAACTTCCCGATCCATATCTTCATTTATTACCCTCTCCTATATTCCGTTTGGTTTATAAAAATGGTTCCCACCAGAACAGAATAACGAAACACCCTCCACTTTAGTTAAACACACACACACACACACACACACACACACACACACAGGCAAGAATATAACACAATATCGAAACGTATAAGATTATGAGGGGGCTTGACAAGGTGGATGCAGAGAGGATGTTTCCACTGATGGGGGAGACTAGAACTAGAGGGTACAAACTTAGAATAAGGGGGCCGCCCATTTAAAACTGAGATGAGGAGAAATTTCTTCTCTCAGAGGGTTGTAAATCTGGGCAGGGAAGTGGACCCGAGTCCATGATCAGATCAGCCATGATCGTATTAAATGGCGGAGCAGGCTCGAGGGGCAGTATGGCCGACTCCTGCTCCTAATTCTTATGTTCTTGTAATAGTGTTCGGGGTGAGGCAAACAATGGTGGGCCATGAACTCTGACCTCACAGTTCTTCTATTCCATGGATATCACTTTCTAGGACACTTATTAAAGTTGGACTTTCTCACTACCTGATTTGACAATTAGGGACCATAACTTTGAGAATAAACTGAAATCACCAGTTCACCACGTAAAATAGCAATAGCCATTCACAGAGATGACATAATAATCTAGATTTGTGACCTGTATGCATTAAAAGATGTTGAGTTGTTTCCTCTGTCTGAAGTGTAATGACAGATGTAGAAATCATTTTTTCTTTTTAATGCAATCTCTTCAAATTGAATTTGGGTCCAGAATGATCGACCTGATAGTTGTCCACACTAAACTGCATTTGCCACAGTTTTGCCCACTTGCTTAGCTCCACTCTCACTGGTCACCCTTGGCAAGTGGCTGCTTGCGATGTTTAAACCCGAACACAGAGTCTGTGACGGAGAGCAGGGGCAGCGAGCAAGGCTGATGGACCACAGTCAGGAGCAGGAACCACACTGTCGGAGGGGCAGTACTGAGGGAACGCCGCACTGTTGGAGGGGCAGTACTGAGGGAGAGCCGCACTGTCGGAGGGGCAGTACTGAGGGAGCACCGCACTGACGGAGGGGCAGTACTGAGGGAGCGCCGCACTGACGGAGGGGCAGTACTGAGGGAGCGCTGCACTGTCGGAGGGTCAGTACTGAGGAAGAGCCGCACTGTCGGAGGGGCAGTACTGAGGGAGCGCCGCACTGACGGAGGGGCAGTACTGCGGGAGCGCCGCACTGTCGGAGGGGCAGTACTGAGGGAGCGCCGCACTGTTGGGGGAGGCAGTACTGAGGGAGCGTCGCACTGTCGGAGGGGCAGTACTGAGGGAGCGCCGCACTGTTGGGGTGGCAGTACTGAAAGAGCGTCGCACTGTCGGAGGGGCAGTACTGAGGGAGCGCCGCACTGTCGGAGGGGCACTACTGAGGGAGTGCCGCACTGTTGGGGGGGGCAGTACTGAGCGAGCGTCGCATTGTCGGAGGGGCAGTACTTGGGAAAAAAAAAGTACTTCATTGGTTGTAAAGCACTTTGAGACATCCGGTAGTCGTGAATGGCGCTGTAGAAATGCAAGTCTTTCTTTCTTTATTCTTCTCACCATCCTGACGTGGAAATATATCGGCCGTTCCTTCGTCGTCGCTGGGTCAAAATCCTGGAACTCCCTCCCTAACAGCACTGTGGGAGCACCTTCACCACACGGACTGCAGCGGTTCAAGAAGGCGGCTCACCACCAGCTTCTCAAGGGGTAATTAGGGATGGGCAATAAATGCCGGCCTTGCCAGCCACACCCACATCCAAGGAACCAAGAAAATGAAAGGTGTGGGACTAAATGGACAATTGTTTCAAAAGAGCCACGGCAGGTACGATGGGCTGAATGGCCTCCTTCTGTGCTGTATCATTCTCTGATTGTGTCCATCTTATTAACTCATTTCACATAAATGGGTCAACACAGCCCTTAAAATATCGAAGTGATGCTATCTGGTTGGATGCTAATATTGCAAACAGTCATTTCTAGGCTGGTATTTGGGCCTGAAATTCCGATCGAGGTCTTCCCGCGGGCAATCGACTGAAAAAGTTAAAAATTATGCGCACCTACTTGTTCCTGCTGCGCTCGTTCGAACTTCCGAGCCTGAGGCCTTCACTCCTACGCATCGGAGCGCGTGCAGGTCAGGACGTGCGCAGGCCTGGAGCTGTAGTCACATGGCTCTGGGCAGCCAATCAAGCTACAGTATGAGAAACCCCCCCCAAACACACAAAACACTAAAAAAAATAGAAAAATGCACTACATATTTAAGAATCATTTAAATTAAAGTTCTTAGAAAAAAATATTTTTCCCACTTTTTTTAAAAAGATGCCTTAAAATAAACTTACCGTAGTGGGGTTTTTAACAATAAAATGTGTTTTTCTGACTTTATTTTAAAATGTTTTTGTGTATTTTTAAACAATTGCGCCTGTAAAAGTAGGCTATACGATTTTTGAGGACATTTGCTGGGCAAGATATGCGTAAATATCGGAAATTTTGTCCTCGCTCCCGAAATGCGCGAGATCTGTCAATCCAGAAACTTGTCAGATGGGAAAAGCTGGTTTTCAGCGCATGCGCATCATACGGCTTTTCCGATGTCTTCCCGGATCCGTAGAAACTTCGCACGGACCCGGGACATCAGAATTTCCGGACCACATATATTATTCAATCGCCAAACACAGGATTATATTAAATGGGGAAACATTTTTTTTACTAAAATAATACAACTTTTACAAGTCATAAGCAATGATTTCTACACAGTAATTTTAGACTGGAATTGTACATAAATGCAGGACTTTCTACTTTTGAGTTCGGGTTCGTTTTAATTAGCGTTCTGTCTCTCTACAACATGATAAGTCTATGGGCGTTTTAGAATTCATTTGCCGGTTCTGGACGAAACAGTTAGTGCTCGAGCGGTGCTGAAAACTTTGCACCAACTTTTCAAACTTTTAAATGATAACACACCGCTTGCTATTTACCAACTTAAAACAGCCTCTCTCACTGGCAACATCCCTGTACCACAATTTATTGCCATTTAGTGTGGTTCCAATTTGTGTTTAACTTTCATTCGGGTCGACTTTCGATCTTTCCCATTGATCGAAATGCTTTTCTCAGCTCTCTTGTACAATATTTCGGATTTAAACTGTTTTTGTTTTTGCTTTCTAGACTTTTTCACACACTTTCCAAGCTTGCAGAAGTCACTAGTGAGTGAAACCGAGGGCTCAGTGCATCTTTCAGTGCTGCTTTCCCAGCTCTTGTTAATATCAGTGTGATTTCCACTATTCTGTCTGAACCTTTCCCTCCTCTTTTATCTTTCTTGTGCCTCCTCTCTCTCACCTTTGCTCAGTTGGAGGGGGATCTCTGTGTTTTCCAGTGGCCCCCTCAAACGAAAGCTTGCTTCTTGCTGCTGCTGCTGGGGTGATGGTTAAACCGCCGCCCAAACTCTGGAACTGGCCAAGCCACGCCGGATTCCCCCCCGCGGGAAACCTCTTGAACCAGCCAATGGGAGACGGCTGCCCACATCGCGTCCCTGGTCACTGTTACTAAGGGGTGTGGCTAATTCCACTTCCGCATACGCCACCTGGGGCACAATGTGTATGCCCCCCTCCTTAAATGATACCCCAGTACTGCAATGGCCTTTGGAGTTTATCTCTGCCACCACGCAAGGCAAGGGGAAGGGGCAGGCTATTTTATCTTTTAATCAGCTGTGATCTGAGTCAGAGGGTGGTGGGTTCAAGTCCCCACTCCAGAGACATGAGCACAACAAAATCCAAGCTGACACTCCCCAGTGCTGAGGGAGCGCCGCACTGTCGGAGGAGCAGTACTGAGGGAGCGCCGCACTGTCAGAGGGACAGTACTGAGGGAGCACAGCACTGTCGGAGGGGCGGTACTGAGGGAGTGCCGCACTTTCCGAGGGCTGGTACTGAGGGTGCGCCGCACTGTCGGAGGGGCAGAACTGAGGGTGCGCCGCACTGTCGGAAGGGCAGTACTGAAGGTGCGCTGCACTGTCGGAGGGGCAGTACTGAAGGTGCGCCGCACTGTCGGAGGGGCAGTACTGAAGGTGCGCTGCACTGTCGGAGGGGCGATACTGAGGGAGCGCCGCACCGTCCGAGGGATGGTGCTGAGGGAGCGCCGCACTGTCGGAGGGGCGATACTGAGGGAGCGCCGCACCGTCCGAGGGATGGTGCTGAGGGAGCGCCGCACTGTCGGAGGGGCGGTACTGAGGGAGCGCTGCGCTGTCGGAGGGATGGTGCTGAGGGAGCGCCGCACTGTCGGAGGGGTGGTACTGAGGGAGCGCTGCACTGTTGGAGGGGCGATACTGAGGGAGCGCGTACTGAGTTATCAGAGGGGCAGTACTGAGGGAGTGCTACACTGTCGGAGGGGCAGTACTGAGGGAGCGCGTACTGAGTTATCGGAGGGGCAGTACTGAGGAAGTGCTACACTGTCGGAGGGGCAGTACTGAGGGAGTGCTACACTGTCGGAGGGGCAGAACTGAGGGAGCGCCGCGCTGTCAGAGGGGCAGTACTGAGGGAGCGCCGCGCTGTCGGAGGGGCAGTACTGAGGGAGCGCCACGCTGCCGGAGGGGCAGTATTAAGGGAGCGCCGCACTGTCGGAGGAGCAGTACTGAGGGAGCGCCGCACTGTCAGAGGGACAGTACTGAGAGAGCACAGCACTGTCGGAGGGGCGGTACTGAGGGAGTGCCGCACTTTCCGAGGGCTGGTGCTGAGGGTGCGCCACACTGTCGGAGGGGCTGAACTGAGGGTGCGCCGCACTGTCGGAGGGGCAGTACTGAAGGTGCACTGCACTGTCGGAGGGGCAGTACTGAAGGTGCGCTGCACTGTCGGAGGGGCAGTACTGAAGGTGCGCTGCACTGTCGGAGGGGCGATACTGAGGGAGCGCCGCACCGTCCGAGGGATGGTGCTGAGGGAGTGCCGCACTGTCGGAGGGGCGGTACTGAGGGAGCGCTGTGCTGTCGGAGGGATGGTGCTGAGGGAGCGCCGGCTGTCGGAGGGGCGATACTGAGGGAGCGCCGCACTGTCGGAGGGGCGGTACTGAGGGAGCGTCACACTGCTGGAGGGGCGGTACTGAGGGAGCGCCGCACTGTCGGAGGGGCGGTTCTGAGGGAGCGCCGCACTGTCGGAGGGGCGGTACTGAGGGAGCGTCGCACTGTTGGAGGGGCGGTACTGAGGGAGCGTCGCACTGTCGGAGGGGCAGTTCTGAGGGAGCGCCGCACTGTCGGAGGGGCGGTACTGAGGGAGCGCCGCACTGTCGGACGGGCAGTACTGAGGGAGCGCCACACTGTCGGAGGGGCCGTACTGAGGGAGTGCCACACTGTCGGAGGAGCCGTCTTTTGGATGAGACTGCTCTCAGTTGGACGCAAAAAATCCATCGGCCAGTACTTTTTGAAGTGTCGTCACTGTTGTAATGTGGGAAACGCAGCAGCCAATTTGCACACAGCAAGGTCCCACAACAGCAATATGATAATGACCAGATAATCTGTTTTTGTTATGTTGATTGAGGAATAAATATTGGTCCCAGGACACCGAGAATATCTCCCCTGCTCTTCTTCGAAATAGCGGCTATGGAATCTTTTACGTCCCCCTGAGAACAGACAGGGCCTCGGTTTTATGTCGCATCTCCTCCGACAGTGCAGTGATCCCTCAGCACTGCCCCTCCGACAGTGCGGCACTCCCTCAGTACTGCCCCTCCGACAGTGCGGCTCTCCCTCAGCACTGGAGACTTTCAAAGATATTTTTTTTAAAGCAAGATTATTTTTAGAACATGGAATGACCTACCAGAAACCGGTGGGAGCAGAATGCAAAATTACCTTTTTTAAAAAACGGGAAATAGTTAAGTATTTATAAAGAGAAATAACATAAAAGGGTGTGGGGAAAAGGACTGAGTGGATAGTTAATTCAGAGAGACTGCAAAAGTGCGATGGGCCGAATGGTCTCCTTCTGTGCATGATTGTCTGATTACAGTAGCACCAGAGGGGGAGATGAGGAGAATGTTTTTACGCAGCGAGCTGTTGTGATCGGGAGCGCGCTGCCTTAAAGGGCGGTGGGAGCAGATTCAATAGTAACGTTCAAACCGGGAATTGGATAAATACTGGAAAGGGAAACATTCACAGGGCTGTGGGGAAAGAGCAGGGGGAGTGGGACTGATTGGATCGCTCGCTCGCAGAGCCGGCACAGGCTCGATGGGCCTCCTTCTGCGCTGTATGATTCTGTGTCATGTTTTTAGGAGGGGCAGACTGGATTAGTTTTCACTTTCTGCGATCACAGGCGGATTGCAGCGGTTGGAACAGATTCATGGGTTTCTCAGGAAGGAGTTAAGTCATTCCATTCGTTTGCACGGCATCGTGTGGGGGTGTTTCTGTTTATAGTGTGCTTGTTTGGGGGCTGCATGTGTGTGGGTCAATGCCATTTTCAGTCCAGACCAGCTAAATGAGAAATACCTGTTTGTAATCCCTTCTGTCCTGGGATTTCTTCAAAAGAAGCCAGTAAGTGTGAATCCATCGGTGATGTGTTGCGTGTTGGAGAACAATCATACCTCAAACATCAATTTGATAGCGAGCATTCGTGCAGAAGTGTCTTTGTTGTTGATGAGGAACATTTGTAACTACCGTCAATATATTGTTTGTGCGTTCATCCACCCGTTCAAAACTCTGCTGCCCTGTGTCCTAACTCGCACCAAGTCCCGCTCACCCATCATCCCCTGTGTTCGCTGACCTACATTGGCTTCACAGTCAGCAACGCCTCGATTTCAAAATTCTCCTCGTGTACAAATCCCTCCATGGCCCTTGCCCCTCCCCCTCTCTTTCTCTGTAGCCTCCTCCAGCCCCACAACCCACCGAAATCTCTGTGCTCCACCAATTCTGGCCTCTTTCCCATCCCTGATTTCTTTTGCTCCGGCCGTGCCTTCTGTTGCCTGGGCCCTGAGCTCTGGCATTCCCTCCCTAAACCTCTCCGCCTCTCTCACCTTTTAAGATGCTCCTTAAAATCCATCTCTTCGATCAAGCTTCTGGTCATCTGTCCTAATATCTCCTTATGTGGCTCAGTGTCAAAATGTGTTTGATAATCGCGCACCTGTGAAGCGCCCTGGGACGTTTTACTGCGTTAAAGGCGCTATATAAATGCAAGTTGATGTTAATCCTTACATTGTTACAAATCTTGTGTAGGGCTTTGAGCTCCTGTCCACTAATCTTGTCCTCATGTTTGGCCACAAGCTCCATCAATATTCATCAAGGGCATAGCAACATTGAAAGCGGAACGTCGAACCGAGCTTCCAGCGAGAGCTGGACCGGTTTCTGGCTGGGATGGCGATCCCATTACCGAAGGTCGGTACTGCAGTGAATTAGGGGCCAGAGTGATCAGCTGGACTAGCTTCGATGGGTTGGAGAGGAATTTCCTGGATTTCCCAGTTTTTTTTTGCCTTCTCTTAGGCGATCACATGGTTTGAGGTGGGTAGAGGTTGTATATATTGTGATGCACACGGTAATCGCAATTGGATGGATCAGAGAGTCTTTACCTGGCCATCATTGTTCAGGAGTAAAAGATCCCACGGCCACTATTTCCAAAAAGAGCAGGCAAGCTTTCCCTGGCTGACCTGGCCAGTATTTATCCCTCAACCATCACCTAAAAATACATGTCATTGCTGTATGTGGGAGCTTGCAGTGCGCCAATAGGCTGCCGAGTTTCCAACATTACAACAGTGGCTACACTTCAAAAAAAGTACTTCATTGGCTGTAAAGCACTTTGGGGCATCCTGAGGAGAGACTGAGTAGACTGGACCTATATTCTCTAGAGTTTAGAAGAATGAGAGGTGATCTCATTGAAACATACAAAATTCTTACAGGGCTTGACAGGGTCGATGCAGGGAGGATGTTTCCCCCGGGCTGGGGAGTCTAGAACCAGGGGTCACAGTCTCAGGATAAGGGGTCGGCCATTTAGGACTGAGATGAGGAGAAACCTCGTCACTCAGAGGGTGGTGAATCTTTGGAATTCTCTCCTCCAGAGGGCCCTGGAGGCTGAGTATTTGAGTATATACAAGACAGAGGTGCTAGGTCTATTTTCTTTGAAACAGAGGCTGAGGGGAGACCTGATTGAGGTGTATAAAATTATGAGGGCCTGGATAGCGTGGATAGGAAGGACCTGTTTCCCTTGGCAGTGGGGTCAACAATCGGGGGGCATCGATTGAAAGTAATTGGGGGACGGTTTAGAGGATTTGAGGGGGAACGTCTTCACTCAGGGGTGGTGGGGGTCTGGAACTCACTGCCTGAAAGGGTGATAAGAGGTTGAAACCCTCACATTTAAAATGTACTTGGATGTGCACTTGGAAGTGCCAAAATGGCCTCCTTCTGTGCTGTAAATGTCTATGATTCTATGATAGATTTTTGGATATTAAGGGAAATCAAGAGATATGGGGATCGGGCAGGAAAGTAGAGTTGAGGTCGAAGATCAGCCGTGATCTCATTGAATGGCGGAGCAGGCTCGAGGGGCCGAATGGCCAACTCCTGCTCCTGTTTCTTATGAAAAGTGCTGGATGACTATGCCTTCTATTCTTGGCGTCTGATTCTATATATTTTAGAAGCAGCCCCTGAACAGATTTAGGGCTTATGAAAGTGACTGCACACAGCACCTAAAACATACGCTGTAAATTCCCTGCTTGTCTAAAGGCTGCCGCAAAGCTCAGAAATGACGTAGGCGTCAGAATTTCTGGGTTGGAGCTGTCAGGCTGCAATGTTCTCTCAGCGAGGCCCCGTGACTGGTGTGTTGCTCTGTATCGATGCAGATTCAGTGCGTACATCAAACCATCTTCGACCATCACAACTGCATTCGCAGCAAAGGGGATCTTTAAATTGTATTGTTTAAAAACAATTAAGCTCCTTCCCTAAATTCCTTCTCCCCACCCCCCTATTGTTGGGACTACAGCACCAGAAATGTGTGAGCCAAAATGATAGCCGTAGTGTATGCACCTGTGAGGATGCTCAGAGTTGTAGAGCTGTTTCTGCCCGACTGCCTGCCTCTCTTCCGTGCTTACATCCGGGCCAGGGTGTCCCTGGAGATAGAGCACGCGGTGTCCACCGGTACGCTCGCGGCCTTCCGAGAGAGGTGGGCGCCGGAGGGACTGGAGTGCATCGTTACCCCCGGCAACCAAATTTTAATTTGATTACTATTGTTTAAAGTTTAATTTGCCGGTTTTAGTGCCGCCCCCCCCCCCCCTTTAACCAGGGGGCACTTGATTTATTTGATTAATTGATTTACAGGTGCAACTTAAAAATAGTTGTAGAGCTGTTGTTCGGCCGGCAGCTATACGAGTCAGAAAACACCCGATCTCGTCTGATCTTGGAAGCTAAGCAAAGTCCGAGCTGGATAGTAGGTGGATGGGAGACAGCCTGCGAATACCACGTGCAGTAGTATTTTCCTAGTTAATTTGGAAATTTGTGGCCCTTACTAAAAAGGGGTACTTTATTTTTAAAGTTCTATCCAAAATGGTGTAGAGCTGAGTTGGGAGTGGCTTAGCCAGTCACGTGATGTTCACAAGACTCAATAAAACCCCAGCCTGTTGGGTTTGGGGGATCCACGGTGGGGCAGGTGGTTGAGAGTCTGGTGGATGAACTGGTAATGTGTCGTGTGATTATTAAACCTTTTCTAATGAGCCAACTAGTTCTTAAGAATTCATAGCAATACATTGCTATTAATTCTTAAGCAAAGAACCCATGAAGCAAATACATTACAATAACGTTAATAGGAAATTCTACCACCCGCCGGCATCACATTGCAATCCCGTTCTTGCATCCAGACAAGGTGGGGTCGGGCGGGAAAGCCCTGCGTTCGAGAACAGGGACAGTCACTGAATCGTTACCCCCACCCCCATTAACCTAGGGATCACATATGCCAATTGTACGGGCTTGGCCATTTAGGACTGAGATGAGAAGGAATTTCTTCACTCAGAGGGTGGTGAATCTTTGGAATTCTCTGCCCGAGGCCTGTGGATGCCCAGTCTTTGAGTATATTCAAGGCGGAGATTGATAAATTTTTGGACTCCAGGGGAATCAAGGAACGGAGATTGGGCGGGAAAGTGGAGTTGAGGTCGATGATCAGCCCATCATCATCATAGGTGGTCCCTCAAACAAGGATGACTTGCTTCCACGAGTTCACAGATGTTTCGATGAAGGACCCGATGTTCCAGTGCTGAACTCCAGTTGAGGGGGTGGAAGATGCCTGTGCGTGGATTTTTTTAACGTGGGGTGGCCGTTGCACACCAGCCACCACACGGGCTTGACAGAGCTAGGTCTTGGTCCAGTGGCAAGACGACTGGAGACCTGCTCTGCTGCACGGACCTAGTGCGCGCACATATCGCAGTGTGGGCTGGGCCCGTGCTGCCCCTGGGCCCTCGGCTCTTCTGGGCCCCGTACCCTCATCTGTCGCACCTCCGCCACAAACACTCGCCGCTCCTCCGCCCCGACCTACTCACTCCTTTGTACCTGGGCCCTGCCGGTGTTCCTGCCCACGCTCCAAAACAGCGACCAGGGTTTTGATGATGTCGCCCATCTCAAAATCGTCGCATACTTGGAGCAGCTCGTGCTGGAGGTTGGCGTGGTATGCTCCAGCTCTTTTATAGCCCGACCTGCGGAGCTGTTCTCTCGCAGGTCGGGGGGCACTGATATTAATACAGTCGTGCCTGTCACCACTACAATTCACTACTCTGAGATAGAGTATAAAAGCAGAGAAGTCCTGCTACAACTGTACAGTGTATTGGTGAGGCCACCGTGTTGGTCTCCGTGTGTAAGGAAGGATATACTTGCATTGTAGGCTGTTCAGGGAAGGTTCACTAGGTTGATTCTGGAGATGAGGGGGTTGACTTATGAGGAAAGGTTGAGTGGGTTGGGCCTATACACAATGGAGTTCACAAGAATGAGGTGTGATCTTATTGAAACTTATAAGATAATGAGGGGGCTCGATGAGATGGATGCAGAGAGGCTATTTCCACTCATAGGGGAAACTAAAACTAGGGGACGTAGTCTTAGAATAAGGGGCCGCCCATTTAAAACTGAGATGAGGAGAAATTTCTTCTCTGAGGGTTGTAAATCTGTGGAATTCTCTGCCCGAGAGCTGTGGAGGCTGGGTCATTGAATATATTCAAAGCGGAGATAAGACAGATTTTTGAGCGATAAGGGAATAAAGGGTTATGGGGAGCGGGCAGGGAAGTGGAGCTAAGTCCATGATCGGATCAACCGTGGTTTTATTAAATGGCGGAGCAGGCTCAAGGGGCCAAATGGCCGACTCCTGCTCCTATTTCTGATGTACTTGTCTCAGGCCCCACTATTGTCTCACACCATTCTCAAATGACTGAATTCAAAGTCTCAATGTTCATTTCAGAGCTTCAAGCTGGGCCCCTGTTGGGTCAGAGGGCGGCTGCACTGCATGGAGCTCTGAGCTGGGCCACTGCTGGGTCAGAGGACAGCTGCACTGCATGGAGCTCCGAGCTGGGCCAGAAGGCGGCTGCACAGCATGGGGCTCCGAGCTGGGCCCCAAACCTGCTGGTCACACCAGGGGTACGACTACAGAAATCTAACCAGGCTGCTGTAGCTGTCTGTCCGGATGTAACGGGCAGTACAGACCCCCAGTGTGACCATGTATCTGGGTGTAATGGACAGTACAGACCCCCGGTGTGACCATGTGTCTGGGTATATGGGACAGTACAGACCCCCGGTGTGACCATGTATCTGGGTATATGGGACAGTACAAACGCCGGTGTGACCATGTGTCTGGGTATATGGGACAGTACAGACCCCCGGTGTGACCATGTGTCTGGGTATACGGGACAGTACAGACCCCCGGTGTGACCATATGTCTGGGTATATGGGACAGTACAGACCCCCGGTGTGACCATGCGTCTGGGTATATGGGACAGTACAGACCCCTGGTGTGACCATGCGTCTGGGTATATGGGACAGTACAGACCCCCGGTGTGACCATGTGTCTGGGTATATGGGACAGTACAGACCCCGGTGTGACCATGTGTCTGGGAATCAAGGTTGTCAGCACTGTTGCAGTAACACAAAGAAACAAAGACGTTTCAGACTTTTTTTATTGTCCACATTTAAAATGACCAAAGATGACATTGCATTAATTGATACAACATTCCACTGCAGACGCTTCCACTTGTGGGAGAGACCAGAATTCGGGGCCATCAATATAAGACAGTCACTAATAAACCCAATGGGGAATTCAGGAGAAACTTCTTTACCCAGAGAGCGGTGAGAATGTGGAACTCACTGCCACAGGGAGTGGTTGAGGCAAATAGTATCGATGCATTTAAGGGGAAGCTGGATAAACACATGAGGGAGAAAGGAATAGAAGGAGATGGTGATGGGGTGAGATGAAGAAGGGTGGGAGGGGGCTGGTGAGGAGCATAAACCCCGGCACGGAGCGGTGGGGCCCAGTGGCCTCTTTCTGTGCCGTACACTCGATGTCATTTTATGTAACCAACGGTGCATAAGTACGCCAGTGATCAAACCTGTGGGGAACTGCACTGAGCAAAACATCACCAAATCCCACTTCATCTTCCGAATAAAATATCCAACCTTGCTCACTCGCTGGGAGGCAGACTGCCGAGTGAGCCTTGGAGTGAGAGAGAGAGCGACTACTGCCGCTGGTTGGGGAGTCTAGGACTAGGGGCACAGTCTAAAAATTAGACCCAGACCTTTCAGGAGTGAAGTTAGGAAACATTTCTACACACACAGGGTGGGAGAGGTTTGGAACTCTCTTCTGCAAACGGTAATCGATGCTTACTCAATTGTTAGTTTTAAATGGGAGATTGATTTCTGTTAACCAAAGATATTAAGGGATACAGGACAAAGGCGGGTAGATGGAGTTAGGTCGCAGATCAGCCTTGATCTCATTGAATGGCGTAACAGGCTCGAGGGGCTGAATGGGCCTCCTCCTGTTCCTGTGTAACAGGCTCGAGGGGCTGAATGGGCCTCCTCCTGTTCCTGTGTAACAGGCTCGAGGGGCTGAATGGGCCTCCTCCTGTTCCTGTATAACAGGCTCGAGGGGCTGAATGGGCCTCCTCCAGTTCCTACGTGCATTGTTTATTTGGAAATTGATGTGTAAAGGGGGCACTAGACTGCCCCAATGCGTCACTTACTGATAAGCAACTGGACAAATGCCCTCTGAGGCTCCAATAAGGTAATAAATGAAACATCAAGTCTAATGAGACTGAAACGTACGATTGTAAATTATAACACGTCTTCAGGTCATTCGACACCCTGTTGCTGCCACTGGTTGCGACAGGCGATCGGATGTGACGTGGGCCTCCAGCATTGTCTGCCGTTCTTTAGATGTACAGGACCCGTAGCTCAGCATTTCACCCCGAGTAATTAAAACCGGCCGATTGCAGAGTGAAATAATCGGAAAATTCCACTCCCCCTCACCCCCGGGACAATATCTTCCACTCTCATCCGGACATCTCTGGCGAAACATACAGTGACAGATCTGTAATGGAGGGGCTGTTAACACAGGCAGCGCGAACAGTGATAAGTGATGGAATTTAATTCGATATTCTAGGCTCGGGCAGGGGCAAATAACCCAGGTGGGCTCACCGACAGGTGAATGCCCTGGGTGTGACGTGCTGTGCTGTTAGAGGGCGCAGTCACTATAGGAGAAACTGTACTGCAGCCAACACCTCAAGAAGAACATAAGAAATAGGAGGAGTCGGCCATTCGGCCCCTCGAGCCTGCTCCGCCATTTAATACAATCATGGCTGATCCGATCATGGACTCAGGTCCACTTCCCCGCCCGCTCCCCATAACCCCTTATCATTTAAGAAACTGTCTATTTCGGTCTTAAATTTATTCAATGTCCCAGCTTCCACAGCTCTCTGAGGCAGCGAATTCCACAGATTCACAACCCTCAGAAGAAATTCCTCCTCATCTCAGTTTTAAATGGGCAGCCCCTTATTCTAAGATTATGCCCCCTAGTTCTAGTCCCCCCTATCAGTGGAAACATCCTCTCTACATCCACCTTGTCAAGCCCCCTCATAATCTTACATGTTTTGATAAAATCACTTCTCATTCTTCTGAATTCCAATGAATAGAAGCCCAACCTACTCAATCCCCTCATCGCCAGAATCAACCGAGTGAACCTTCTCTGAACTTCAAAGCAAGTATATCCTTTTGTAAATATGGAAACCAAAACTGCACGCAGTACTCCAGGTGTGGCCTCACCAATACCCTGTATAACTGCAGCAAGACCTCCCTGCTTTTATACTCCATCCCCTTTGCAATAAAGGCCAAGATTCCATTAGCCTTCCTGATCACTTGCTGTACCTGCATACTATCCTTTTGTGTTTCATGCACAAGTACCCCCAGGTCCCTCTGTACTGCGACACTTTGCAATCTTTCTCCATTTAAATAATAACTTGCTCTTTGATTTTTTTTCTGCCAAAGTGCATGACAAAGCAGCACTGCGAGTATCTTCAGCCAAAGGTGGGACAGCTCGAAGTGCTTTACCCGGACACAAGGGCACAACCCGCTCGCTTGTTGTTCTCCTCACCAGTGTCCATCCGCGCCTCTGCCTCAGCTCATCTGTTGCTGAAACCCTCATCCCTGCCTGTTCCCCCACCAGAGTTGACTAGACCAGACTTCCCCCATCCCCGTGTCCTAACTTGCACTGAGTCCCGAACACCCATCACCCCTCCCCTGTGCTCGCTGACCTACATAGAAACATAGAAAATGGGAGCAGTAGTCGGCCATTCGAGCCTGCACCGCCATTCAATATGATCATGGCTGATCCTCTATCTCAACACCATGCTCCTGCTTTTTCCCCATACCCCTTGATACCTTTTGTTTCTAGAAATCTATCTATCTCCCTCTTAAATATATTCAGTGACTTGGCCTCCACAGCCTTCTGTGGTAGAGAATTCCACAGGTTCACCATCCTCTGAGTGAAAACATTTCTCCTCATCTTGGTCCTAAATTTCCTACCCCGTATCCTGAGACTGTGACCCCTTGTTCTAGACTTCCCAGCCCGGGGAAACATCCTCCCCGCATCCAGTCTGTCCAATCCCGTCAGAATTTTAGACGTTTCAATGAGATCCCCTCTCATTCTTCTAAACTCTAGTGAATACAAACCTAGGTCGACCCAATCTCTCCTTATATGACAGTCCTGCCATCCCAGGAATCAGTCTGGTGAACCTTGCTGCACTCCCTCTATGGCAAGTATATCCTTCCTTAGGTAAGGAGACCAAACCTGCACACAATACTCCAGGTGCGGTCTCACCAAGGCTCTGTATAACTGTAGTAAGACATCCTTGCTCCTGTACTCAAACCCTCTTGCAATGGCATCTGAGGGAGAACGCACAGCGCAGGGGGGGGGGGGGGGGGAAAGGAGGATTAATCAGAGGCAGCGCTGGGAGCCTGCATGCCCAAAAGCTGATGCGCAAACACAAAACGCAGCGAGAGAGGTGGTCTGGCCAATCTCAGCGTCGCTCCCGGGCACCCTCATTCATTCTCGGGGTGCAAGCGTCGCCCGCAAGGCATTTACTGCCCACCCTTAGTTGCCCCTTCAGACCACTCATGGGCCTTCTTCTCGAACCACTGCAGTCCCATGTGGTGAAGGTGCACCCACACGGTGCCGTTAGGGAGGGAGTTCCAGGATTTAGACCCGGTGCCAATGAAGAAACGGCCGGTATATGTCCAAGTTGGGATGGTGTGTCATTGGGAGAGGAACTTGGATTCCCGTGCACCTGCTGCCCTTCGAGGAGGTACTGTTGAAGTATATTCACCAGCAGCTTTGGCAGAGGGTATCTGTCAGACAGGGAAGGGAAGCAGAGAATGCAGCAAGAGGAGGTTGGACAGAGGCGTTCAAAATCACAAGGGGTTCTGATCGAGTAAATAAGGAGACACTGTTCCCAGGGCAGGAGGGTCAGTAACCAGAGGGACACAGATTGACGATAATCGGTGATAGAACCAGAGGGGGAGATGGGGAGAATGTTTTTACGCAGCGAGTTGTTGTGATCGGGAATGCTCGGCATGAAAGGGCGGTGGGAGCAGATTCAATAGTAACTTTCAAACCGGGGATTGGATAAATACTGGACGGGGAAACATTCACCGGGCTGTGGGGAAAGAGCAGGGGGAAGTGGGACTGATTGGATAACTTAATAGGAACTTTTATTGATATAGCGCCTTTGACGCAGTGAAATGTCCCAAGGCACTTTAGAACAGTCTTACAACATGTTAGATATTGACCAGGGAGGGAAAGAGAGGAAAAGCGGGAGAAGGAAGTGTAAGAGAGGTTAACGGCTCGGGTCTGAAGCGGCAGACTAAATGCACACGTAGATAGACACAGGCGATAAAACAAAAATAAAACATTGTAAATACAATAAGGATAGTAAAATCAGTATATCAAGATTAATTATAATTAAACAAAAATTAAATATATGCAATAATTATGTAGCAAGTTAAAATGAGAAAATCAGCAATTGAAGCAAATTAAATATGTTTTTAGCTTTCTTTAAAGTTAATTCCCTGTCCTTTGAACGATGACTCTTTCATAGAGCCGGCACAGGCACGAAGGGACGAATGGCCTGCTCCTGTGGTGTGTCGTTCTAATATTCTGCAATCTAATCATCCTCTCTGCTCACGCATGTGGAGAGAACACGTGCCTTGATTTGGACAATCCGGTGAGGGGGTTGATGGAGAACAATTGTCAGGGGGAACATAAGGGAGCGGTTTTAACGGCAGCCTGTCCCCCTCTGCGTGGTCACTGGAATTTCAACAGCGTTTAAAAAAACACAAACATAGAAAATAGGTGCAGGAGTAGGCCATTCGGCCCTTCTAGCCTGCACCGCCATTCAATGAGTTCATGGCTGAACATGCAACTTCAGTACCCCATTCCTGCTTTCTCACCATACCCCTTGATCCCCCGAGTAGTAAGGACTACATCTAACTCCTTTTTGAATATATTTAGTGAATTGGCCTCAACAACTTTCTGTGGTAGAGAATTCCACAGGTTCACCACTCTCTGGGTGAAGAAGTTTCTCCTCATCTCGGTCCTAAATGGCTTACCCCTTATCCTTAGACTGTGACCCCTGGTTCTGGACTTCCCCAACATTGGGAACATTCTTCCTGCATCGAACCTGTCTAAACCCGTCAGAATTTTAAACGTTTCTATGAGTTTAACCCTGTCCTTTCCCAAGTCTGCAGTGTGTCTAGAGAGCATGTTGTACTCTGGGCACAGCTCTGGAACCGGACGAGCAGCTCGGAGCACACCGAGGGGGGAGTTGTGACAATTCAACAGCCCGGCTGTTTAGAAAACATAGAAATTTACAGCGCAGAAGGAGGCCATTTCGGCCCATTGTGTCCACGCCGGCCGGCCGCACGGCCCTCGGTCAGCAGCCATGAAGGTTACACATAAACCTATGAACAATGACGGAAAGGCAAAGAGCACCCAGCCCAACCAGTCCGCCCCACACAACTGCGACACCTCTTACACTGAAACATTCTACACTCCACCCCGACCAGAGCCATGTGATCTCCTGCGAGACAAAAAAAACAGATTCAAAAGCCAGGCCAAGTTAGGGAGAGAAAATCTGGGAAAATTCCTTTCCGACGGACGTTCTTTACCCACCACCCGGTCGGGCCTCCACGGAACTCCAGTCCCACACCATATGGCCGACTCTCAGCGTGCTCCGCGGTGGCGAGGCTCTCGATCGTCAAGGCAACGAAGGTTGGGAGATAAACCGGGGCCGAGCCAGTCATGCCCACAAGTGACGATGATCAAATAGCGACGTGGGAGACCTCAGCTGCAACAGCAGAGGTAGAACACAGGGACATACACGGCACGTAAGCTGTGCTGGCAGTGCAAGCAACAGCTCTCAGGAAATGAAACTGAAAGCCACATCCTTAATTTAACTCTGTCCTCAACACTTGCACCAGATACAGCGTGATCGCCAGAATTTCAGGAACGCACGAGCAGTGGGTGCGTGGAATGTACAGGTCGTGTCCACTTCAATGACACACAGCACTCTCACCCGGACCTGCCCGTGCCACCCTGGGGTGCTCCTGTGGTTGCAGTATAGTACGAGGGGGAAGGGCTGGCATTTTCCAGTACCATCACTGGTGCTGCTAATGCTTTTCACAGAATCCTATAGCGCAGGAGGCGATTGGGCCCATCGAGCCTGTGGCGGCTCTGTGAGCGAGCGATCCAATCAGTCCCACTCCCCCCTGCCCTTTCCCCACAGCCCGGTGAATGTTTCCCCGTCAAGTATTTATCCGATTCCCGGTTTGAAAGTTACTATTGAATCTGCTCCCACCGCCCTTTGAGACAGCGCGTTCCCGATCACAACAACGCGCTGCGTAAAAACATTCTCCCTATCTCCCCCTCTGGTTCCATCGCCGATTATCGTCAATCTGTGTCCCCCTGGTTACCGACCCTCCTGCCCCGGGAACAGTGTCTCCTTATTTACTCCATCAAAATCCCTCGTCATTCCGAACACCTCGATTAAATCTCCCCTTAACCTTCTCTGCTCCAAGGAGAACAACCCCAGCTTCTCCAGTCTCTCCACCTCACTGACGTCCCTCATCCCCGGGACCATTCTGGTCAATCCCCTCCGCACCCTCACCAAGGCCTTGACAACCTTCCTAAAGTGCGGTGTCCTGAATTGGACACAATACGCCAGTGGATTTATAAAGGTTCAGCATAACTTCCGTGCTGCTGTGCTCTATGCCTCGATTTATAAAGCCCAGGATCCCGTAGGTTTTTTTAACGGCCATCTCAACTTGTCCTCTCACCTTCAAACACTTGTGTACAGACACCCCCAGGTCGCTCTGTTCCTGCAACCGCTTTAAAATTGGACCATTTAGTTTATATTCACTTTTTAGGTGAAAGGTTAGGAACTTAGAAGGATTTTGAACGTACAGGATTAAGTGAAATATTTCCTAGTGTTTTAGCTGTGACTCAGTGGTTGTCACCCTCGCCTCTGAATCAGGTGGTCATGGGTTCGTCCAAACCCAGAGACACGAGCACAATAATCTAGGCCGACACTTCCAGTGCAGTACCGAGGGAGCGCCGCACTGCCAGAGGGGCGGCGCCGAGGTAGTGCCGCACTGCCGGAGGGAGCGCCGCTCTGTAGATCCCACTATATCAAAGAAGAGCAGGGAGCTCTCCCAGGTATCCTGGGGCCAATACCTACCCCTCAATCAACATCACTAAGTACAGATTATCTGGTCATTTCCAACATTACAACAGTGACCACACTTCAAACAGTACTGCATTGGCTCTGAACGCGTTGGGATGTCCTGGGATCGTTGACTGCGCTATATCTCTTTGGAATTCTCTACCCCAGAGGGCTGTGGATGCTGAATCGTTGAGTATATGCAAGACGGAGATCGATAGATTTTTGGACTTTAGGGAAATGAAAGGATATGGGGATCAGGCAGAAAAGTGGAGTTGAGGTCGAAGATCAGCCGTAATCTCATGGAATGGCGGAGCAGGCTCGAGGGGCTGAACAGCCAACTCTTGCTCCTATAAATGCTAGTTCAGTCTTTCTTAAAGCATACTGGTTCTAATATGCTGCGACTGCAGTTATACTGCCACTGGGTCATCTGAAGCAGAAACAAATACACCCAGTTCTCGAGCCAGATCAGCAGCATTATAGCAGGAAAGAATCCAGGAATTGGGGATTTCAAACCAGCTTTCGGTGCAAGTATAACCCGTCTCAATAACCTTGTGATAACGGAGAAGCCAGAGGGTAAATCATGCATTCCTTGTGCTTTGCTCAAATCACATCTTGGGTCCAGAAGCGAGTTCTGATAACTGAGACACAAGGGAGAGATTCGAGCCCAAAAGGCGGATGAGAGTGCCACAAGACCGATGCTGAGCATCACAGGACTGAAACAGGAGAAATGGGGGAATTTGATCCACAAGAGACGGCGATTGGCAGAAGATCTTGTCGAGTGTATAAAAAACAAATCTTGAACACAAAGTAGGGCAACAACTTGCATTTATATAGCGCCTTTAACATAGTGAAATATCCCAAGGCGCTTCACAGGAGTATATTATGATTTATTATTAAAAATTTGACACTGAGCCACATAAGTAGAAATTCGCGCATGTAACCAATATCAAAGAGGTCGGTTTTAAGGAGCATCTTGAAGGAGGAGAGAGAGGTAGAGAGGCGGAGAGGTTTAGGGAGGGAGTTCCAGAGCTTGGGGCCCAGGCAACAGAAGGCACGGCCACCGATGGTGGAGCGATTATAATCAGGGATGCTCAGGAGGGCAGAATTAGAGGAGCGAGACATCTCACTCACACACACACTCTCTCTCTCTCTCTCTCTCTCACACACACACACACACTCTCTCTCTCTCTCACACACACACACACTGACCAAGGAATGGACTTTTGGGCAGGGAACCGGAGCAAAACCCCTTCAATGGTTTAAGGAACAGTCGGGACATGCCGGTGGGAGTGTCAGCAGGCAAAAAGGGAATTTGTCTCTGCTTCCTCGTCTGTGTCTATTTTAGGATTTATGCTCTTGCAAAACAATGCATGAATCACATCACATTCCTGCTCACCTAAATGACCACAGCAAGAATCACACAGGAAGACCATTCAGCCATCTACAACAACAACTACTTGTATTTATATAGCGCCTTTAATGTAGTGAAACTTCACAGGAGTATTAGGAGACAGAAAAACCTGACACTGAGCCGCACAAGGAGAAATTAAGGCAGGTGACCAAAAGCTTGATCAAAAAGGTAGGTTTTAAGGAACGTCTTGAAGGTGGAAAGAGAGGTAGAGGGTGGGGTCCAAGAGGCTGAAAGCACAGCCGCTGATGGTGGAGCGATTATAATCAGGGATGCTCAGGAGGACAGAATTAGAGGAGCGCAGAGATTGCGGGGGGTTGTGGGGCTGGAGGAGATTACAGAGATATGAAGGGGCGAGGGCCATGGAGGGATTTGTAAATAAAGATGAGATTTTTGAAATTGAGGCGCTGCTTAACCGGGAGCCAATGTAGGTCAGCGAGCACAGGGGATGATGGTGGACAGGGCTCGGTGCGAGTTAAGACATGGGGCAGTCGAGTGTTGGATCACCTCTAGTTTACGTAGGAGGAGTGTGTTGGAGTCATCAAGTCTAGAGGTAACAAAAGGCATGGATGAGGGCTTCAGCAGCGGCAGGTGCGGAGACGATCTAGTTCATGCATCCATTACAACCCACTCCTCACCTTAATTATCCTTTAGTTACATGGACAAGAACAATGTTTTTTTAATAAATCGATTAATACCAGAATCATTTCTTTACAAATTTAGCTTGAATCCTTCTGAAATATTTTTGTTTTGAGAATGCATCCTTGAAACACCCATGGCCTTTATTTCAGAGACTCCTGGCTCGGTACATGTCCCAACTCATCACTGACATTTAACAAAAAGCAAAAAGGCCGGACACACATTACTGGTCAACCAGCGTGTGAAAGGATCGATGGGTGCAGTCTGACAGCTGGGCAAAATGGGGTTCTGATAAACAGTCACCACTTCACACCGTGAACTTATAAATTGGGCCTATATTCACTGGAGTTTCGCAGAATGAGTGGCGATCTCAGTGAACTGTATAAAATCCTTACAATGGCTTGACAGGGTAGATGCAGGGAGGATGTTTCCCCTAGGTTGGGGAGTCTAGAACCAGGGGTCTGCCATTTAGGACTGAGATGAGGAGGAATTTCTTCACTCAGAGGGTGGTGAATCTTTGGGATTCTCTGCCCCAGAGGACAGTGGAGGCTCAGTCTTTGAGTATGTGACTCTCGGGGAAATTGAGGGATATGGGGACATTGCAGGAAAGTGCTGAGGTCGAAGATCAGCCACGATCTCATTGAATGGCAGAACAGACTCGAGGGGCCGAATGGCCGACTCCTGCTCCTAATTCTTATGTTCTTATCCATTCTCGTTTGCATTCTGATGGATAAATGTGAAATTGCAGCATTTTCCAATTTAGATTTCCAGCACTTCCAATTCCAACATCATTTCTAAAAATATGGGTTAAGCTGACTTTTCAGCTAAGAACAGGAGGAGAGGCGATGAAGGAATTTGTAAATAAAGATGAGATTTTTGAAATCAAGGCGTTGCTCAACCGGGAGCCAATGCAGGTCGGCAAGCACAGGGGGTGATGGGTGAGCGGGACTCGGTACGAGTTAGGACACGGGGCAGCCGAGTTTTGGATCACGTTTGGTTTACGTAGGGTAGAATGTGGGAGGCCAGCCAAGAGTGCGTTGGAGTAGTCAAGTCTGGAGGTAACAAAGGAGTGGGTGAGGGTTTCAGCAACAGCAGATGAGCTGAGGCAGAGGCGGAGACGGGCAATGTTACGGAGGTGGAAATCGGCGGGTTTAGTTATGCTGTGGATGTGTGGTCAAAATACGACAGCAAGGTTGCGAACAGTCTGGTTCAGTCTCAGACAGAAGTTGGGGAGAGGGTTGGAGTCAGTGGCCATGGAACGGAGTTTGTGACGGGGACCGAAAACAATGGCTTCGGTCTACCCAATATTCAATTGGAGAAAATTTCTGCTCATCCAGAATTGGATGTCGGACAAGCAGTCTGACAATTTAGAGACTGTGGAGGGGTCGAGAGAATTGGCGGTGAGGTAGAGCTGGGTGTCATCAGCGCACATGTGGAAACTGATTCTGCGTTTTCGGATGATGTCACCCAGGAGCAACATGTCGATGAGAAATAGCAGGGGGCCAAGTATAGATCCTTGGGGGACACCAGAGGTAACGATGCGGGGGAAGAGATGCCGTTGCAGGTGATTCTCTGGCTACGGTTAGGCAAGAATGGAACCAGGCGAATGCAGTCCCACCCAGCTGGACGATGGTGGAGAGGCATTGGAGGAGGATGGAGTGGTCAACCGAGTCAACGGCTGCAAACAAGTCAAGAAGGACGAGGAGGGATAGTTTATCAGTCACAAAGAATGTTATTTGTGACAGAGACATTTCGGTACTGTGGCAGGCGCGGAAGCCGGATTGGAGGCATTCAAACTTGGAATTGAGGGAAAGATGGGCACGGATTTGGGAGGTGATAACATGTTCAAGGACTTTGGAGAGCAAGAGGTTGGAGATGGGGCGGTAGTTTGCAGGGACAGAGGGATCGAGGGTCGGCTTTTTGAGGGGCGATGACGACAGATTTGAGGGAGAGTGTGACAGTACCCGAGGAGAGAGAACCATTAATGTCAGCTAACACGGGAGCCAGAAAAGGAAGCTGGGTAATCAGCAATTCGATGGGAATAGGGTCTAGGGAGCAGGAAGTGGGTCTCATGGACAGGATTATATTAAAACCTACATTAGCAGCGCGGGTAAGATTGTTGTAACGGGAACTGATTTAAATAAAACTTAAATTCGCCACAAACTATTATAATTAATGAAAATATATACTGTCAGTCATTTTGTTGTTAAATGTGGTTATGTTTTAGGACAAGTTACACTACAGTGTGGGCATGAGTTATTTCAGAAGCAAGGAGCTTGTTTTGCAACACAAAATAAGTTTTATTTTTAAATAAAAACGTACTTAGAAAACTATTTTTACAATAAGAGTTCAGAAAATTCAAAGCTTCAGAAAACTTTACTTTCCTCAAAGATATTAATATTAATTTTGAGGATTTGTAAGTGAACATTTGAGAGAGTTTGTAAGTGAACATTTAAGCGTTTTCAAAATGATCAAAAAGTTTGGTGATTAAAACAAAAGATTCAATGATTAAAATATTTTAAAATGAATATAAAATGGTGTTAAATGTCTAAAAAAAATGATAAATGATTAAATGGAGAGTTTTTAAAATGAACATTTTAAAGCGTTAAAATGAACATTAAGTGAGTTTGTAAATGAATATTCAAGAGGATTAAAATGAACATTAAATGATGTTAAATGAGTTTGTAAATGAACATTAAATGATTGAAAGTTTGTAAAGGAATATTCAAGAGGATTAAAAGGACCATGAAATGATTTTAAAATGGTTCCAACAGTTCGCCACCAAGTGGGTTCCCTCAAAAGGAGGAATAAAATGCTACGACACAGGCAGAGCGGGGGATTCGGTGGTTCGATCGCTGGCTATAAAGAATAAAAGGAGTTTGTTTGTGGGGAGATGTGTTCACTCAGGGATAAATTGTCGGCCCGGAGCTGCCCCGCCATCATTTTCCCCCAAAACCCTCTCACACACACAGAGCCCGGGGGGGAAAGGGAGGCCCTCACCCCGCCAGCTTCAACAAAAATAAACTCTCAAGTCCGAATTCAAAATCAAATAAAATCAACAAACCCGGTTCACGCGGCGCCTCGCCGACCCACGTCCACCTTCCGATCGCCTCAAGGCCCCCCTCCTCCCGGTAGCAGCGCTCGGGCTTTCAACGGACTTTCCTGACGGGGCCAGCCGGGACCGGCGCCTCCTTCCCCGGGCGAGGCCCTTTACGCGAGGCCGGGGCTTCGACGAAATCGGTATTTTTTCAGCCAAAAGAGTTGACCGCCAACGGCGGGCTGGCGAAGACGACGCGACGGCGGCAGAAAATATCATTTTCTGACGTAAAAAGGGGCGCCCGTCGACTAGGCCGCAGGCAAGCCGCGCTCGAGCCGCTCGCTCGCTTTCTCTCTCTCTCTCTCACTTCGCTCGCCCGCTCTGTGTGTGTGTGTGTGTGCGCGCGCAGAAAAAAACACAACAACAACCCGCCTTCGGCCATCTCCGTCCGAGGTGGGCGGGGCCCCGAAGATTAATGCAGCGGATGCATGCGGCCCCGCCCACCCACTGCGCCCGGCCGGCCAATCAGCCGGCCGGCCAGCCTTACATTTGCATAGGGCGGTGCTCCGGTCCCTGCGACGCGGCCCCGGCGACCCCGTGGCGGCGGCTGAGTCTATAAAAGGCGGCGCGCAAGCCGCGGAGCTTTTAGATGCGCTTTGAGCGCATTCGGAGCGGGAGGGAAAAAAAAAGCAGGAAAGGGTGGGCTGAGTAAGTGAGCGAAAAGGGGTAAGATAAAGGGTTTTGAACCCCCCCCCACTCCCCTTTCCACCGTGTTGGGCTTTTTTTTTAACCGTGTTTTTAACGGCGGGGGGGTTTTGTTTTGTTCTCTTTCCCACCCCCCCCCCCCCCAACCAGCACACAACCACACAACACACACTGACGAGGCGTCGCTTGGCTGCTGGGAGTTTGAACCATGCAAGGACCTCCTTCCGGGGACAGCGCATGCCCACTGCGCACCATCAGGAGGGTGCAATTTGGTATCCTCAGCCCAGATGAAATGGTATGTGCTGCAAGTTTTCCTGGAGTGGGATATGTTATAAACACTTTTTATATATATGTATTTATATATATATATGTATATAAAGCTGCAATTGCAAAAGTCCCCCCATTTTGAAGGCGTACGCTATTATAAACACTTTATATAATATATTAAAAAATATACAATTGCAAAATTACCCCCCTTTTTGGAGGTGTGCGATATAAACACTTTATATATAATATATATTAAAAAAAGATACAATCGCAAAATTCTCTCCCATTTTGGAGGTGTGGGATATTATAACCGTGTGTGTGTGTATATATATATTTTAAAAAGATGCAGTTTCAAAATTCCCCCCATTTTTGAGCAGTGTGATATTTTATAAACACTGTGTTTGGAGGAGTGGGATATTATAAACACTTTTTTTGTGTATATATATATATTTTTTTTAAAAAAGATGCAATTGCAAATTTCTTTCCCGTGAATTTTTTTTGCAATTGCAGTTTGATTTCTCCATTTTGTTGACTTCCTGGTTTAAAATTTGATTTGAGTTTAAAAAAAAAAACGTTTTGTGCCTTGTGTCACTTCTTGTGAAGTGCCTTGGGACGTTAAAGGTGCTCTATAAATAAAAGTTGTTGTTGTAATCTCATTGAAATGTAATTGCATTTGATCCAGACTGTTTATTAAAATCCTGATTTCACTCCCCCAGTTTGGTGACACGCCTCTGGGCAATGTGCATTTGATCTGGCCTGTTTGTAAATCCTGATTTCACTCAGTTTCTTGGTGACGCATCTGTTGGGATGTGTGCATTTTATCCAGTCTGATTTTAAATCCAGATTTCACACCCAATAAGAATTTGGTGACGCACCTGTTGCAGATGTGCAAGAGTTTAATGCGGTTTGCTGGGTGAGATTTGTGTGTGTACGGGGCACTGAATAAGGAATTCATAAGAATTAGGAGCAGGAGTCGGCCATTCGGCCCCTCGAGCTTGCTCCGCCATTCATTGAGATCATTGGCTGATCTTCTACCTCCACTTTCCGGCACTGTCCCCAAATCTCTCCGTTCCCTTAATGTTCAAAAATCTTATCGATCTCTTGTCTTGAATATACTCAATGACTGAGCCTCCACAGCCCTCTGGGACAGAGAATTCCAGAGATTCACCACCCTCTGAGTGGGGGAAAATGTTAGAATCAATCATTAAGGATGAAATAGCAGCGCATTTGGAAAGCAGTGACAGGATCGGTCCAAGTCAGCATGGATTTATGAAAGGGAAATCATGCTTGACGAGTCATCTGGAATTTTTTGAGGATGTAACTAGTAGAGTGGACAAGGGAGAACCAGTGGATGTGATGTATTTGGACTTTCAAAAGGCTTTCGACAAGGTCCTGCACAAGAGATTGATGTGCAAAATCAAAGCACATGGTATTGGGGGTAATGTACTGACGTGGATAGAGAACTGGTTGGCAGACAGGAAGCAGAGAGTCGGGATAAACTGGTCCTTTTCAGAATGGCAGGCAGGGCTCAGTGCTGGGACCCCAGCTCTTTCCAATATACAGATTTAGATGAAGGAATTGAGTGTAATATCTACAAGTTTGCAGATGCCACTAAACTGGGTGGCGGTGTGAGCTGTGAGGAGGATGCTAAAAGGCCGCAGGGTGACTTGGACAGGTTAGGTGAGTGGGCAAATGTATAGCAGATGCAGTATAATGTGGATAAATGTGAGGTTAACCATTTTGGGGGCAAAAACACAAAGGCAGAATATTATCTGAATGGCAGCAGATTAGGAAAAAGGGAGGTGCAACAAGACCTGTGTGTCATGGTTCATCAGTCCTTGAAAGTTGGCATGCAGGTACAGCAGATGGTGAAGAAGGCAAATGGTATGTTGGCCTTCATAGCTAGAGGATTTGAGTATAGGAGTAGGGAGGTCTTACTGCAGTGGTACAGGGCCTTAGTGATATCTCACCTGGAATATTGTTCAGTTTTGGCCTCTTAATCTGAGGAAAGACGTTCTTGCTTTTGAGGAGACCAGACTGATTCCAGGGATGTCTGAACTGACATATGAAGAGACTGGATCAACTGGGCCTTTATTCACTGGAGTTGAGAAGGATGAGAGGGGATCTCATAAAAACGTATAAGATTCTGACAGGACTGGGCAGGTTAGATGCGGGAAGAATGTTCCCGATGTTGGGGAAGTCCAGAACCAGGGGACATCGACTTAGGATAAGGGGTAGGCCATTTAGGACTGAGATGAGCAGAAACTTCTTCACTCAGAGTTGTTAACCTGTGGAATTCCCTGTCGCAGAGAGTTGTTGATGCCAGTTCATTGGATATATTCAAGAGGGAGTTAGATATGGCCCTTACGGCTAGAGATCAAGGGGTATGGAGAGAAAGCAGGAAAGGGGTACTGAGGGGATGATCATCCATGATCTTATTGAATGGCGGTGCAGGCTCGAAGGGCCAAATGGCCTACTCCTGCACCTATTTTCTATGTTGCCTCCTCATCTCAGTCCTAAATGGCCGACCCCTTATCTTGAGACTGTGCCCCTGATTCTAGACTCCCCAGCCCAGGGGAAACCCCTGTCAAGCCCTGTAAGAATTTTGTATGTTTCAATGAGATCACCGTATCATTCTTCTAAACTCTAGAGAATATAGACCGTCTACTCAATCTCTCATACGACAGTCCTACTATCCCAGGAATCAATCTGGTGAACCTTTGTTGCACACCCTCTATGGCAGGAGACCAAAACTGTGCACAATACTCCAGGTGTGGTCTCACCAGGCCCCTGTATAAATGTGGACTTCCAGACTACCTCAGTGGGAGATATGCTCTCTCACCTCTAGTCAGAAGATGGTGGGCTCGGGTCCCATTCCCCAGAAACTTGGGGCCAAAATCCAGCTAGACGCTCCACAGTGCAGTACTGAGGGAGCGCAGTACTGAGGGAGCACCGCACCGTCGGAATTGCCGTTTTTCGAATGAGATGTTAAACCGACTGCGCTCTCAACTGGATGTAAAAGCTCCCACGGCCACTATTTCGAAGAAGAGCAGGGGAGTTCCCCGGTGTCCTGGGGCCAATATTTATTCCTCAATCAACGTCACTGAAACAGATGATCTGGGTCATTACATAGCTGTTTATGGGAGCTTGCTGTGTGCAAATTGGCTGCCACATTTCCTACATTACAGCAGTGACCACACTTTAAAGAGTACTTCATTGGCTGTGAGGTGCTTTGGGACGTGCTGAGGGTGTGAAAGCTATCGAAATGCAAATCTTTTCTTGGGGAACGCTCCAATCTGAAATGTATTGTTTTGAGCACCTTTTTCTCTCTTTCCCAGAATGGCTGTTTGGTAAGAGCAGAGGCTTGCAGGTGGCAAGTTTGTGGAGTGTTGCCAGCGAAGTGTTGATTTATGTGGAGAAAGTGGAGCCTTGTACACTTTACACACGCAGTTGCATAATCTGTCTTTCATAACCGCTTTAAAGGGACATTGTCTGATGCTAGTACTGTCCTTCCCACTGAGTTGACATGTCACTGCAAAAATTAGTGCTACTCTGGCCTTTTCATGTCTGCCTTTTCAGTTTTAATTTTCACACAATCAATCTCAAGAGTTTTGGCAAATGAACATGTGGAGTAGACTGTACAGTCCCTCAAACCTGCTCCGCCATTCAATCAGATCACGGCTGATCTTCTACCTCAACTCCATCTTCCCGCTCGACTCCCCGAGACTCCCAAAATCTATCGATCGCAGCCTTGAATATACTCAATGACACCACCCTCCGAGTGAAGACATTTCTCCTCATCTTTCAGATGAGACTTTAACCGAGGCCCCGTGGGGCTGGAGGAGATTACAGAGATAGGGAGGGGCGAGGGCCATGGAGGGATTTGTAAACAATGCTGAGAATTTTGAAATCGAGGCGTTGCTTAACTGGGAGCCAGTGTGGGTCAGCGAGCACAGGGGGTGATGGGTGAGCGGGACTTAGTGCGAGTTAGGACACGGTGCAGGGGGTGATGGGTGAGCGGGACTCGGTGCGAGTTAGGACATGGGTCAGTGAGCACAGGGGGTGATGGGTGAGCGGGACTCGGTGCGAGTTAGGACACGGGGTCAGTGAGCACAGGGGGTGATGGGTGAGCGGGACTCGGTGCGAGTAAGAACACGGGTCAGCGAGCACAGGGGGTGATGGATGAGCAGGACTCGGTGCGAGTTAGGACACGGGGCAGCCGAGTTTTGAATGAGCTCTAGTTTACGTAGGGTAGAATGAGGGAGGCCAGCCAGGAGTGCGTTGGAATAGTTAAGTCTGGAGGTAACAAGGGCACAGATGAGGGCTTCAGCAGCGGATGAGCTTAGAAAGTATCTTGGATAAAATGCTTCCCTTTCTCCATTCCGGCGGTGACTGTTGGGCAGTTATGCTGGGTGAGTGGACCCAGCTTGATTCACTGTCCCGCAGGGTGACCTAATTCCTCCCGTCTCGGACCTTCCATTAGCTGCTGCCCGCCCCCCCCCCCCCGAGTGTCTGAAACGCCTTGAAACCATCAACAGTGAGCAGAAGACTGCAAGTGTTGAGTGCTGCTCTTTATCGGGGGAGGGATTTTGGATCGTGTGACAATTGCGTATCGCTTCCGATATATTAACCAGGGCTGCTTCAACCACGCGCAGTTTAAAGTGCTGCTATATCCCCCTCCTGCAATGCTTTTGATTCAACTGCTGCTGATGGTCCTCTGCATCTGTCAGACCCATTCGCATCAGTGCTTCCCCCTAGTGTTGTACAGCTCTGGATATACTGTGCACGTCTGGAAGGGTGGGATCCAGCTTGCACCACTAAAATCCAGGTGAAAGCACTGGAGTGACTCAATTGTGTACCAGATGTTCAGGGAGCCTGTTTCTTGTGTCGGCCCTTCAGTGTAATGTTGGGTGTCGTACGTGAAGTGCTGTAGGCTTGGGGGCGGCGATACAGGCACTGGGGCATTCTCCACGATCACTGATAATTCAGCGTGTATCCTCGAGTTTGTGAAGCGTTTGTTTATAATAAACAGAAATGACCAATAAAAACCTTTTTTAATGCTGCCAGTTTGTTCGTCCTTTCCCGATCCTCGCTCGCCCCCACCACTGCTGGTTTAAACAAAAATATACCCACCCAGTCTGTCCCTGTTGGGCAGGGTCCATTGAGGTGCAGAGTAGCGCCCACTCCAATGTTCTGTCATGGGGTGGGTGGAGGGGTTACTCAGTCTCTGGCATATTGTATTTCAGCATCCAGCCGGATCTGAGAGCTGAGGCTAATATTTTTTAGCGGGGGGGCAGCAGGATTGAGGGTTACGATTGATTACCCGTATACAACAACAGTTTGCATTTATATAGCACCTTTAATGTAGTAAAACGTCCCAAGGTGCTTCATAGGAGCATTATCAAGCAAAATTTGACACCGAGCCGCATAGGAAGATTTGGGGACAGGTAACCAAGCTTGGTCAAAGAGGTCAATTTTAAGGAGCATCTTAAAGGAGGAAAGAGAGGTTTCGGGAGGGAGTTCCAGAGCTTGGGGCCCAGGCAGCTGAAGGCACAGCCGCTAATGGTGGTGCGATTAGAATCGGGATGATGCATAAGAGGAGTGCAGAGATCTCGGAGGGTTGTGGGGCTGGAGGAGGTTACAGAGGTAGGGAGGGGTGAGGGTCATGGAGGGATTTGAAAACCAGGATGAGAATTTAAAAATGGAGTTGTTGTTCGACCAGGTGCCAATGTAGGTCAGCGAGCACAGGGGGTGATGGGTGAGCGGGACTCGGTGCGAGTTAGGACACAGAGCAGCGAGCACAGAGGGTGATGGGTGAGCGGGACTCGGTGCGAGTTAGGACACAGAGCAGCGAGCACAGGGGGTGATGGGTGAGCGGGACTCGGTGCGAGTTAGGACACGGGGCAGCAGAGTTTTGGATGTTCATGGAAAATAAACACACTGGCTGTGTGATGGGCTAGTCACCTAGCCATCTGTGTTTGATGTTAAATGCTACCTCATTCTTTCTCTCATGCTCATATGAGAAATACTCTGATGTTGCCAATGTAACGGTACAATCATAGAATTATGTAGCACAGAAGGAGGCCATTCGGTCCCTAGTGCCTGTGATGGCTCTTTGATGGATTATATAGGATATACGGCACAGAAACAGGCCATTCGGCCCAACCAGACCATGCCGGCGTTTATGCTCCACTCGAGCCGCCTCCTGTCTTTCCTCGTCTAAAATCTAGCGGCATAACCCTCTATTCCCTTCTCCCTCGTATGCTTGTCCAGCCTCGTCTTAAACGCATTGATACTATTCGCTTCAATCACTCCGTGGTAGTGAGTTCCACATTCTCACCATTCTCTGGGTAAAGAAGTTTGTTCTGAATTCCCTATTGGGTTTCTTGGTGACTATTCAATTAATCCCACTCTTTCCCCTTAGACCTGCATTTTGTTTTGCCTTAAAGTATTTATCCAATTCCTTTTTGAATGTTACTATTGAATCTGCTTCCACTGCCCTTCCAAATCCTGGAGTATTGCTTCAAAGGTGCACTTGAAAACCTACTTGAAATATTACCATTTGCAAATAAAGGCACTGATGCAGTGTTTCCAGAGTGCATCGTTTGCATGTGTTATATTGCACTTTCTGTGGGGTTATCCTGCTCCGCATACTTAGTTTCGCAACGCTTGTTCTCTCTGACTTTAAACACTCTGCCTGTGAGTCACTGCTTACTGTATTTAACTGGCACTTGGCCCTGGGAGAGGGGGGCGGAGGAGATTTACCAGAATGGTACCAGGGCTGAAAGACTCCAGTGGTGTGGAGAAGCTGGGTTTGTTCTCCTTGGAGCAGAGAAGGTTAAGGGGAGATTTAACAGAGGCGTTCAAAATTATGAAGGGTTTTGATCGAGTAAATAAGCAGAAACTGTTTCCAGTGGCAGAAGGGTTAGTAACCAGAGGGGGACACAGATTTAACGTGACCGTTTTTAAGCAAGTGTAGAGCCAGTGTGCGGGGAGTGCAGGAGTGATTAAATGACAAAAGGGATGATGGTGTGAGATGGTAATGGGACGGGTAAAGAAACAAAAGATGGGGCCAGAGGAGGTATAAATGGTCACAGCAGAACTGTTACCAGCCTCTGCTGTGCTGAAAATGGGAGCGCTGGTTCTGATCTCGCTCCGTGTGAAGGCCAGAAGTGTCTGATCGAAAGGGGGTGCAGTATAAAAGAAGGGAAGTATTGCTACAGTTATACAGGGTATTGGTGAGGCCATACCTGAAATACTGCGTGCAGTTTTGGTTTCCATATTTACGAAAGGATATACTTGCTTTGGAGGCAGTTCAAAGAAGATTCACTAGGTTGATTCCCTCAAATGAGGGGGTTGTCTTATGAGTAGGTTGGGCCTCTACTCATTGGAATTCAGAAGAAGGAGAGGTGATCTTATCGAAACGTATAAGATTGAGGGGGCTTGACAGGTTGGATGCAGAGAGGATGTTTCCACTGATGGGGGAGACTAGAACTAGAGGGTATAATCTTAGAATAAGGGGCCGCCCATTTAAAACTGAGATGAGGAGGAATTTCTTCTGAGGGTTGTGGATCTGTGGAATTTTCTACCTCCGAGCTGTGGAAGCCGGGACATTGAATAAATTTAAGACTGAGATACAGTTTCTTAACCGATAAGGGAAATAAGGGGTTATGGGGAGCGGGCGGGGAAGTGGAGCTGAGTCCATATCGGATCAGCCATGATCGTATTAAATGGCGGAGCAGGCTCGAGGGGCCATATGGCCTACTCCTGTTCCTATTATGTTCTTGTGTTCCTTGAGCTTGTGTTTCAAGTGTTGGACCGCATTGATGTTGGTGCAATGGTGTAAATGAGAACTTTGATCTTGCGAGTCTGCTGTCTCTCTCTCCCTCCACCCCAAAAACAACCTGCGATGTGCTCCGTTCTGCAATGTTACAAGGAAGAGCCTTGTGTTTGGTGTCTCTGCTCCATCCCAACACGGGTTATGCTGGCTGAAAAATGTTCTGATCTAGAGAATAGAATCCGTGTTTATATAAGCATCTGGTCGCATCCTCGTGAAGTCCCCAGAGTGCAGCATCACCAGTGGGTTGCTTTTCCGAGTGCAGTCACTGTTGCACACATGGCAAGCAGTTTACTGCACACAGCAAGATCCCACACGCAGCAGATGAACAAAAGGACCAGTTAATACGTTGCTGGCTTTGTCAGTGTGAATAAATCCAATGGGGAATTCAGGAGAATCTTTACCCAGAAAGTGGTGAGGATGTGGAACTCACTGCCACAGGGAGCGGTTGAGGCGAATAGTATCGATGATGCATTTAAGGGGGAGCTGGATAAACACATGAGGGAGAAAGGAATAGAAGGATATGGTGATGGGGTGAGATGAAGAGGGGTGGGAGGGGGCTGGTGTGGAGCATAAACCCAGGCACGGAGCGGTGGGGCCCAGTGGCCTCTTTCTGTGCCGCACATTCGATGTAGTATGGCAGGGTCTATGGAGCAATGGGTCAGGGTTCCTCTCATGGGCATCTCATCGCAGAACATGTGTCCCGTCCGTCGTCACCGTTCTCCCCCCCCCCCCCCCCCATTCTGCAATGACTGCTCCTGTGGTGTAAAACCTCCTTTACCAGAATGGTGGTCTGAGTTCTTGGACATAAGAAATAGGAGCAGGAGTCGGCCATTCAATAAGATCATGGCTGATCTTCGACCTCAACTGCACTGTCCCCATATCCCTTGATTCTTGATTCCCTTAATATCCACAAATCTATTGATCTCTTGCCTTGAATATACTCAACGACTGAGCACTCGCAGCCCCCACTCTCGGATAGGATCCGTTTGTTGGCAATATTGGGTTTGGTCCATTGTCACTCATCGTGTTTGTTTTTCTCTGTCGTTGCCAGAAACGGATGTCTGTGACCGAAGGGGGAATCAAGTACTCGGAGACCACCGAGGGAGGTCGCCCAAAGCTGGGTGGGCTGATGGACCCCCGCCAAGGAGTCATCGAAAGGACTGGAAGGTGCCAGACATGTGCAGGTGAGCGGTTACCTGGGCAGAGCAAGAACCCCCTCCCCCAACGCTCGGCTTGCAGTGGTCCCAGTGTGCCTCCAACAATAACCTCTTCTCAAACGCCACGTTATTTTTGCTCCCTCCCTATTGGATTTGCATGCCTCAAGAGTCCACGCTGCATAATGCTACCTTTGTTTGTTCCTTCCTTCCCGTCACTCCTGTGCTGCACCAATATCGTGAGGTGCAGAAATCGGGCACTTGCCGATTTGCTGACTGTCTCCACAGTTTTGGAGGCGGGGGTGTGGTCCACGGATATTAGAGGTTCCAGTATTACAATGCAGCGTACGTTTGCCAGAATTCTACTTGGATGCCAAGAGTTAAGTTACGAGGAGAGATGTGTGCTGAGATATCAGGCGGGGAAGAGCGAATGCCTGTAAGGAAATCGATACGTGTTTTCCAGCTGTTCATTTCAAGGATGGTCGAGCTCCCTCGCGAACTCCTCCTCCTCCTCTCTTTCCCCCCCCACAACTGTTCCTCTGTTCACTGCATCCCAGAGAGCCCAATGTGCCCAGACGCAAGAGTGGGGAACTTTAACCTGCGGACTATCTCTGGGTACAAGCGCCTCCCACCCTCAACACTGTAGCCTTTCCCCATGAGCAAAGGCGCACTGTTGTGTAATTACAGGGTGGAAGGAGGGTTCACAGCGGAAGCTGATTGCCAGGACAGCTTGCACAGACTGGGCCTGTGTTCCCTCGAGTGTAGAAGATTAAGGGCCGATCTAATCGAGGGGTTTAAAGGAGTTGACGGGGTCGAGAGAGAGAGAAACTATTCCCTCTGGTGGGGGGTGTCCAGAACAAGGGGGTGTCATAAAATGAGAGCCAGGCCGTTCAGGGTGATGTCAGGAAGCACTTCACACAAAGGGCAGTGGGAATCTGGAACTCTCTCCCCCAAAAAGCTGCTGAGGCCGGGGGTCGATTGAAAATTTCAAAACTGAGATTGATCGATTTTTTGTTGCGTTTTAAGGGTTATGGAACCAAGGTGGGTAAATGGAGTTAAGATACAGATCTGGGGCCGTGAACTCATTGAATGCTCTCATTTCTCTTCTCTCCCTCCTCTCTTCTCCCCCCCCCCCCCCCCCCCCCCTTCCCGAGGTCAGTACAGACTGCCCCGTGCTGTGTGCGCTCTACTGTATCTGACGATCCATTGTCTCCATTTGCAGGTAACATGACCGAATGCCCGGGTCACTTCGGACACATCGAGCTGGCCAAGCCCGTATTTCACGTGGGTTTTCTTACGAAGACGATGAAGGTTCTGCGCTGTGTCTGTTTCTTCTGCTCCAAGCTCCTGGTGGATTCCGTAAGTAGCTCTTTTACATCCAGTGTCCATTTTGTTACATTTTTTTTTTAAGATGTGTTTCTTTACCCTCCTTCCCTCACATAGTTGTTCTTTGATGGCAGCCGTGTAGAATCATACAGGAGGTAGAGTAACGCTGGAGTAAAAGTCGCTGTGCTGCTCAGCATCCCATCTGTGATCGGCAAATCTTTTACTCCATATAAGTTCTGACAGTGTTTACCGGTAGTATTGTGGGGGAGGGTGGGGATGTTTATGGACCTTGACTCAAGCTGCATGGATTCATCACCATTCCTGTATAAACTCAAGGGGACAGAGGTATATAGGAACAGGAGGAGGCCATTCAGCCCCTCGCATCTGTTTCACCATTCAATGAGATCACGGCTGATCTGCGACCTAACTGCATCTCCCCACCTTTGGCCCGTATCCCTTAATACCTTCGGTTAACAATCTACCGATCTCCAACCTAAAGTTAACAATGGGCCCGGCATCAATTGCCATTTGCGGAAGAGGTTTTCAAACTTCTACCACCCTGTGTGTGTAGGAGTGTTTCCTAATTTCACTCCTGTAAGATCTGGCTCTAATATTTAGACACTGCGCCTTAAAATACTTAACGCTTGGCGTGTCTATCCACAAGAGGTGTATCATAATTCTTAACAATTTGTCAAGTTCCACTGATGGACGGCACGGACATGATGGGCTGAAATGGCCTCCTTCCTCGCTGTAAATTTCTATGATTTTTGTGAAATTTCTATGATGATTCTTCTTCCACACCACCCCCTTCGTGACCGTGCCCACTGACGCTGGGGGTGCAGTGAATGGCGATCCTCTGGCACCTCTCCCTACTGACCATTCATTGCGCGCAGGCCTGTGCAGTGAGTGATGGGCTTGTCGGCTGTGATGGGCATGGGTGTATTGTGCCAGCCGGGGTCGCCAGACACTGACCGGGAGCAAGACAACTGGCTTGGGTCTGTCTCCCTCCCTCCCTCCCAACAGTCGGGAGGCCAGCTTGCATTGTCCCGACTACCACTCTGCACTTGTCCAAGGGCCAGCTGGTGCGGCTGACAGGATGCAGCGTGCTGCATTCACTCTCGGGACACGTGGGGTCCATTCTAGTCCGCTGTACGTGTCGGACAATTCCGTCCGCAGGCGGGAGCGCGGGATTGGAAGCGGCAGAATGTGTGTGTTTCCGTAGAACGATACTGCACAGGAGACAATTTGGCCCGTCGCCTGTGCTGAAGAAATCGTGGCGAGGCGTGAATACACGTGAAATTATTTACCAGGGCACCTCTTCCTCCCTTTCCGCCTGTAGAATAATCCCAAAATCAAAGACATCTTGATCAAGTCGAAGGGACAGCCGCGCAAGCGCCTGACCCACGTGTACGACCTGTGCAAAGGGAAGAATATCTGCGAGGGCGGCGAGGAGATGGACAACAAGTTCGGCGTGGAGCAACAGGAGGGCGAGGAGGACCTCACCAAGGAGAAGGTAACCAGCGCCGCGCGATTCCTCATCACCCCCCCCCCCCGGCCCTCCTTAAAGGCAATGTCACCAGAAGCGCAGGGGGCCCTTTGGCCCGCCCGGCCTGTAGTGTCTGTCAATCGGCTTGACAACTCTGCAATCCTCAGCCACTCCCTGTGGCAGCGAGTTCCACATTCTCGCCGCTCTCTGGGTTGGATTTATTAGTGACTGTATATATGGCCAGCGTTCCCTTTAAGTTGCGCAGATTGTTGAATAGGGCGTGCAACTCAAACAAAATTTAGAGGGAATGTTTTTTTTAAATTAATTCACCGGATGTGGGTGTCGCTGGCAAGGCCGGCATTTATCGGCCGTCCCCAATCGCCCTTGAGAAGGTGGTGATGAGCTGCCTTGTACAACGGGGCCATTTGGTTAAGTTAAGAGTCAACCACATTGCTGTGGATCTGGAGTCACATATCGGCCAGACCGGGTAAGGGCGGCAGATTTCCTTCCCGAAAGGGCATCAGTGAACCAGCTGAGTTTTTGTGACAATCCGATAGTTTCATGCTCACCATTACTGGCACGAGCTTTTTATTCCAAGATTTATTTAATGAACTGAATTTAAATTCCCCAGCTGCCGTGGTGGGATTTGAACTCGGGTCTCTGGATTACTGATCCACTGTGCTACCGTCCCCAGTGTTTATGGCCCCTAAGTTTGGCCCCTCCCACAGGTGACAACCGCCTGCGCGATCGCACCCCTTTATCATTTTAATGCCCCAAGTCTGGTTAATGAGACGATTCGGTGTCATGGCCTCCGATACGCTTTTTTCCCCTCCCGCCCCTAGGGTCACGGAGGCTGCGGTCGCTACCAGCCTCGCATTCGGAGGGTGGGCCTGGAGCTGTACGCCGAGTGGAAGCACGTGAACGAGGACTCGCAGGAGAAGAAGATCCTGCTGAACCCGGAGCGCGTGTACGAGATCTTCAAGCGCATCACGGACGAGGAGTGCATGATCCTGGGCATGGACCCCAAGTACTCCAAGCCCGAGTGGATGATCCTCACTGTCCTGCCCGTGCCCCCGCTCTCCGTCCGCCCGGCTGTCGTCATGCAGGGATCGGCGCGGAACCAGGTACCCACTCACCGCGCGATGCCGGCAATCTGGCAGCAGGGCAGGCAATGCTGGAGAAACGCTCGGGGAGCATAGGGGCTAGGCGGGTAGGGAGAGGCCAGTGGGTCCATCCAGCCTGTCTGAGTAGCTGTGAGGTTCTTTAAGCTAGAGTTCCTGCTCATAGCTCTGCCCTGGACTTTTTCCCAGGCCACTTTATCACCCACCATGTGAAGGGACCAAAACTGGGCCCAGTACTCGAGGTGCGGTCTAACCAGCGATTGGTATAATGACAGGATGCTCAAGAGGGCAGAATTAGAGCAGCGCAGATATCTCGGGTGGTTGTGGGGCTGGAGGAGATTAGAGATAGGGAGGGGCGAGGGCCATGGAGGGATTTGTAAACTAGGATGAACGTTTTGAAATTGAGGTGTTGCTTAACCGAAAGCCAATGTAGATCAGTGAGCACAGGGGGTGATGGGTGAGCGGGGCTCGGTGCGAGTTAGGACACGGGGCAGCGAGCACAGTGGGTGATGGGTGAGCGGGACACGGTGCAGCAAGCACAAGGGCTGATGGGTGATCGGGACTCGGTGCGAGTTAGGACACGGGGCAGCGAGCACAGGGGCAAGCCTGAAGGCTCTGTGCCTCAATGTGAGGAGTATTTGGAATAAGGTGCACGAATTAACTGCGCAGATAGCAGTTAACGGGTATGATGTCATTAGCATCACGGAGACATGGTTCCAGGGTGACCAAGGCTGGGAACTCAACATCCAGGGGTATTTAGCATTTAGGAAGGATAGACAGAAAGGGAAAAGAGGTGGGGTGACATTGCTGGTTAAGGAGGAAATTAATGCAATATTAAGAAAGGACATTAGCTTGGATGATGTGGAATCGGTATGGGTGGAGCTGTGGAATACCAAGGGGCAGAAAACGCTAGTGGGAGTTGTGTACAGACCACCAAACAGTAGTAGTAAGGTTGGGGACAGCATCAAACAAGAAATTAGGGATGCATGCAATAAAGGTACAGCAGTTATCATGGGTGACTTTAATCTACATATTGATTGGGCAAACCAAACTGGTAACAGTGTGGTGGAGGAGGATTTCCTGGAGTGTATTAGGGATCGTTTTCTAGACCAATATGTCGTGGAACCAACCAGGGAGCTGACCATCCTAGACGGGATGATGTGTAATGAGAAAGGACTAATTAGCAATCTTGTTGTGCGAGACCCCTTGGGGAAGAGTGACCATAATATGGTAGAATTCTTTATTAGGATGGAGAGTGACAGTTAATTCAGAAACTAGGGTCCTGAACTTAAGGAAAAGTAACTTCGATGGTTTGAGGTGTGAATTGACTAGAATAGACTGGCAAATGATACTTAAAGGGTTGATGGCAGATAGGCAATGGCAAACATGAACTCCAGCAATTGTACGTCCCTGTCTGGAGTAAAAATAAACCGTGGAAGGTGGCTCAACCGTGGCTAACAAGGGAAATTAAGGATAGTGTTAAATCCAAGGAAAAGGCATATAAATTGGCCAGAAAAAGCAGCAGACCTGAGGACTGGGAGAAATTTAGAATTCAGCAGAGGAGGACAAAGGGTTTAATTAGGAGGGGGAAAATAGAGTATGAGAAGAATCTTGCCAGGAACATAAAAACTGACTGCAAAAGCTTCTATAGATATGTGAAGAGAAAAAGATTAGTGAAGACAAATGTAGGTCCCTTGTAGTCGGATTCAGGTGATTTTATAATGGGGAACAAAGAAATGGCAAACCAATTGAACAAATACTTTGGTTCTGTCTTCATGAAGGAAGACATAAATAACCTTCTGAATGTACCAGGGGACCGAAGGTCTAGTGAGAAGGAGGAACTGAAGGATATCCTTAGGCTGGAAATTGATGGGATTGAAGGCCGATAAATCCCCGGGGCCTGATAGTCTGCATCCCAGAGTACTTAAGGAAGTGGCTGTAGAAATAGTGGATGCATTGGTGATCATTTTCCAACAGTCTATCGACTCTGGATCAGTTCCTATGGATTGGAGGGTAGCTAATGTAACACCACTTTTTAAAAAGGGAGGGAGAAAGAAAGCGGAAAGCGGTTAGCCTGACATCAGTAGTGGGGAAAATGTTGGAATCAATTAATAGCGCATTTGGAAAGCAGTGACAGGATCAGTCCAAGTCAGCATGGATTTGTGAAAGGGAAATCATGCTTGACAAAACTTCTGGAATTTTTTGAGTATATAACTAATAGAGTGGACAAGGGAGAACCAGTTGATGTGGTGTATTTGGACTTTCAAAAGGCTTTTGACAAGCTCCCACACAAGAGATTGGTGTGCAAAATCAAAGCACATGGTATTGGGGGTAATATATTGACGTGGATAGAGAACTGCTTGGCAGACAGGAAGCAGAGAGTCGGGATAAACTGGTCCTTTTCAGAATGGCAGGCAGTGACTGGTGGAGTGCCGCAGGGCTCAGTGCTGGGACCCCAGCTCTTTACAATATACATCAATGATTTGATGAAAGAATTGAGTGTAATATCTCCAAGTTTGCAGATGACACTAAACTGGCGGTGTGAACTGTGAGGGGGATGCTAAGAGGCTGCAGGGTAACTTAGACAGGTTAGGTGAGTGTGCAAATGCATGGCAGATGCAGTATAATGTGGATAAATGTGAGGTTATCCACTTTGGGGGTAAAAATGCAAAGACAGAATATTATCTGAATGGTGGCAGATTAGGAAAAAGGGAGGTGCAACGAGACCTTGGTGTCATGGTGCATTAGTCCTTGAAAGTTGGCATACAGGTACAGCAGGTGGGAAAGAAGGCAAATGGTATGTTGGCCTTCATAGCTCGGGGATTTGAGTATAGGAGCAGGGAGGCCTCACCTGGAATATCGTGTTCAGTTTTGGTCTCCTAATCTGAGGAAGGACGTTCTTGTTATTGAGGGAGTGCAGCGAAGGTTCACCAGACTGATTCCAGGGATGGCTGGGCTGCCATATGAGGAGAGACTGGATCGACTTGGCCTTTATACATTGGAGTTTAAAAGAATGAGAGGGGATCTCATAGAAACATACAAGATTCTGATGGGACGGGACAGGTTAGACGTGGGAAGAATGTTCCCGATGTTGGGGAAGTCCAGAACCAGTGGACACAGTCTTAGGATAAGGGGTAGGCCATTTCGGACTGAGATGAGGAGAAACATCTTCACTGAGTTGTGAACCTGTGGAATTCCCTGCCGCAGAGAGTTGTTGAGGCCAGTTCGTTGGATGTATTCAAGAGGGAGTTAGATATGGCCCTTACGGTCAAGGGGTATGGAGGGAAAGCAGGAAAGGGGTACTGAGGTGAATGATCAGCCATGATCTTATTGAATGGTGGTGCAGGCTCGAAGGGCTGAACTCCTTCTTGAATACATCCAACGAACTGGCCTCAACAACTCTCTGCGGCAGGGAATTCCTGCAACTATTTTCTATGTTTCTATGGGTGAGCGGCACTCGGCGCGAGTTAGGGCACGGGGTGATGGGTGAGCAGGACTCGGTGCGAGTTAGGACACAGGGCAGCCGTGTTTTGGATCAGCTCTAGGTTATGTCAGGTAGAATGTGGGAGGCCAGCCAGGAGTGCATTGGAATAGTCAAGTCTAGAGGTAACAGCAAAGAAACAAAACCCGAAGCCTTCTGGGGAGAGAGGGGCAGAGAGAAAGGGGGACATGAGCTTGAGCAGAGGGCCAGTATAAACCGTGCGCTGTTTCCAGCCCCTGAGCCTCAAAGGGACTCGATTGCTTGGGCACTGTTTAATTTTTAAATATAAACAGTGAGCTGCGTGTGGTTTGCAGGATGATCTGACCCACAAACTGGCCGACATCGTCAAAATCAACAACCAGCTGCGACGGAACGAGCAGAACGGGGCGGCGGCCCACGTCATCGCCGAGGACGTCAAACTCCTTCAGTTCCACGTGGCGACCATGGTGGACAATGAGCTGCCCGGCCTCCCCAGGGTACGTGGAGAGGGCTGGGTGGGGTGGCACACCCAGGGGCAAGGGCCGAGGATTGAATGCACGGGGGGGTGGGTTTGCAGATTATTATTTATTTTCCTCCTGATCCGTATCCAGCGGTTGTGCCGGGGGAGGATGCTTAGACTGTCCCTCTTTCTAGACTTACACCGGGAGGGATGGCTATCAGGCTCTGGTACCAGAAGGAGACAGAAGGAAACGTGCCCCAGCAAGAGCCAGCTTCTACGCTGCCTTGGCGTGGTAGCGCTCTCTCTGGAATCAGTTGATTGGGTGGGTTAAAGCCCCACTCCAGGTGTTGCAACACGGAACACAGGCTGACTGAGGGAGCGTCGGAGGGCCGGTACCGAGGGAGGGGCGGTACCGAGGGAGCGTCGGAGGGGCGGTACCGAGGGAGCGTCGGAGGGGCGGTACCGAGGGAGGGGCGGTACCGAGGGAGCGTTGGAGGGGCGGAGGGCCAGTACCGAGGGAGGGGCGGTACCGAGGGAGTGTCGGAGGGGCGGTACCGAAGGAGTGTCGGAGGGGCGGTAGCGAGGGAGGGGCGGTAGCGAGGGAGGGGCGGTAGCGAGGGAGGGGCGGTAGCGAGGGAGTGTCGAAGGGCCGGTACCGAGGGAGGGGCGGTACCGAGGGAGCGTCGGAGGGGCGGTACCGAGGGAGCGTCGGAGGGGCGGTACCGAGGGAGGGGCGGTACCGAGGGAGCGTCGGAGGGGCGGTACCGAGGGAGGGGCGGTACCGAGGGAGCGTCGGAGGGGCGGTACCGAGGGAGGGGCGGTACCGAGGGACCGAGGGAGGGGCGGTACCGAGGGAGGGGCGGTACCGAGGGAGGGGCGGTACCGAGGGAGGGGCGGTACCGAGGGAGCGTCGGAGGGGCGGTACCGAGGGAGGGGCGATACCGAGGGAGGGGCGGTACCGAGGGAGGGGCGGTACCGAGGGAGCGCCGCACCACCGGAGGGGCGGTACCGAGGGAGCGCCGCACCGTCAGAAGTGCCTTATTTTGGATGAGACGTTAAACCGAGGCCCCGCCTGTTCTCAAGTGGACATAAAAGATCCCACGGCCACTATTTCGAAGAAGAGAAGGGAGTTCTCCCCGGGGTCCTGGCCACTATTCAACCAACTCCACCAAAAACAGATTACATTTGTCTCATTGCTGTTTGTGGGAGCTTGCTGTTCAGAAACTGGCTGCTGTGATTCCAAAAACTGGGAGTGCCCTTCCAAAGTAATTCGTCGGCTGTGAAGTGCATCAGCTGTCTGAAAACTGTCAGAGTTGTTGTAAGAGGGCTCTGTCGCTTAGCGATTGTCTCTTTCGTCCCGAGAGGCTGCACAGGGCCCAATGGCCTCCTTCCGTGCTGCGATTCTAAAGATTTGCTTTTTCTTTTCACAAACCTTTCAGGCGATGCAAAAGTCGGGCCGGCCGCTGAAGTCCCTGAAGCAGCGGCTGAAGGGGAAGGAGGGCCGTGTCCGCGGCAATCTGATGGGCAAGCGCGTGGACTTCTCCGCGCGTACCGTCATCACACCTGACCCCAACCTCTCCATCGATCAGGTGGGCGTGCCGCGCTCCATCGCCGCCAACATGACCTTCCCCGAGATCGTCACCCCATTCAACATCGACAGGTGAGTGCGATGCGACTTTGGCGGCGGCCAGTTGGGCGGGGCTTTCCCCCCCCCCCCCCCCCCCCACCGTGATTGACAGCAGCTCCCCAGCTGTTTCGGCCGACCCGGATGTGCATGCTCCTTTGCAAAATACCTTGCCATCGGCGTTCAGTGCATAAACCCACGGCGGTGGGAGATGTAATGTAATTGCTTCATGGGTTCTTTGCTGAAGAATTCATAGCAACACATTGGCCCTGAAATCCCGACCTCTCCGGCTCCGTACGGAGTTCCTACAGATCCGGGAAGGCATCGGAAATGCCGGTGTCCAGCGCGCAATGCGCGTGCGCTGGAAAGCGGCATTTCCGATCTGTCACCTTTCTGGCTTGACCGATCGGGAGCGAGGACACTTGTAAGTGTAAATTTCCGATATTTACGCATACAAATGTCCCCAAAAACCTTGCGCTTGAAAAAGCAGACGCATAGCCTACTTTTACAGGCGTAAGTGTTTTTTAAAAAAAAACACACAAACATCTAAAAATAAAGTTATTAAAACATTATTAAAAACTCTCCCCAGAATGGTAAGTTTATTTTTTTTTTAACTTTTTAAAAATCGGGAAATTATTTTTTTCAGACATTAATAACTTTAATTTAAATGAATGTAGTGTAATTATTTTCTATTTTTTATTACTATTTTGGGTGTTTGGGGCTATGTTTTGGGTCTATCACAATCATAGTAATAGGAGTTTAGGACCCTGCGGAACTCCTATTACTATGATACCTTACCTGATTGGCTGCCCAGAGCCATGTGACGCCAGCTCCAGCACTGCGCACGTCCCTACGTGCACGCGCTGCGACTGGCAGTCGAGGGAGGCCACAGGCTCGGACGTCCTGTCATAGGCAGCAGCTTTTAAGGTAAGTGCAAACTTTTTCTCAAATGCCCGCGGGAAGGCCAAATCGGAATTTCAGGGCCATTGCTATCAAGAACTAGTTGGTTTATTCGCAAAGGTTTAACAATCACGCGACACATTACCAGTTCATCCACCAGACTCTCAACCACCTGCCCCATCGTGGATCCCCCGAACCCAACTGGCCGGGGTTTTATTGAGTCTTGTGAGCATCACGTGATTGTCCAAGCCACTCGCAATACAACAGCTCTACCAACCTGTGAGCGCCCTCACAGTGCATACAGTACAGGGGAGGGGTGTAACGGAACAGCGGCACAGATTTTGCTGGAGCAGGGTATCTTTTTTTTCCTCTTTCCCCTTCAGCTCAAATCGTTTGGGGATACCAGAGGGAGAGGGAGAGAAGAAGGAATGATGGGGCCAACAGTCCATCATCTCAACCAAAAAAAGAGGGGGAAAGAAAGATTCGAATAAGAGAGACAATTTTGTGTTTTTAAAAAAAAAAATGTCTTAAATTTGCTATCTGCAGGAAAGAGATTAAATGTTTCTATTGTTTCCTCTCTGGGCCGGAGAGATGTGTTGGCATTGCATGAACTATTGTCAGATCACTAATGGGATACTTTCGCTGCTAAGTACGAGCTCTTAACTATTCTGCGGTGAGTTGAATTGAGTTTTAATGTGCAAATCCAGCAAGTTCTTCAAAATAACGGGGAGGTTGAGTGTGAGTTGCCGTTTCGGCGTAAACTGACCAGCGAGTTCGCGCGGAGTAGCATAGAAACATTAAAACTAGGAGCAGGCCATTCAGCCCTTCGAGCCTGCACCACCATTCAATGTGATCCTGGCTGATCATGCAACTTCACCCCCACCCCCAACCTTCTCTCCATAACCCCTGATCCCGTTAGCTCTCAGTCTCCGAACTTGCGTCGATAACGGCGAACTCGCTATTAAATTGATCCGGGGCGATAATTCCTCGATGCGGTTTAGCGCGCGTGTGTGTGTGTTGTAACTGTGCAGCTCTTCGAGTTTGACCATTTGCGCCCGTTGTGCTTATACAGGCTCCAGGAGTTGGTGAGAAGAGGCAACAACCAGTATCCGGGCGCCAAGTACATCATCCGAGACAACGGCGATCGAATCGACTTGCGTTTCCACCCCAAGCCCAGCGACCTCCACCTACAAATCGGATACAGGGTCAGTGCAAAGTGCTTGGGATGCAAGAGGGGTCTGTAGCTTAGTTTGTACTGAAACTCTGAGGCAGAGAGTGCTGTTATACTGTCACTGACGGTCTGGAGCTGGGTCCAGACCTGAGAAGTGTGGAGCACGTGTTCTTGCAGCATGCGTCTGACACTGGTTTACAGCGCCAGTACTGTCTAGCCAAGCTTTTTCTTTCCAAAGAAAATGTGTGCAAGAGAAAGGCCGCCTTGGTTCAATCCCCTGCATACTTTATAAGTTTACCCAGAACATTTTAAAATATTTTTTGAGATTCCAGCATCGCCCTGATTTTATTTTATTTTTTTTTTAAAAAACAATTCTTATCCTTGTGTTCACCTCCCACCGTGGCCCTCGCCCCCGCCCCTATCTCTCTAATCCCCTCCAGCCCCGCAAACCCCCTGAGCTCTCCGTGCTGTCGGGGGGGCGGCACTGAGGGAGCGCCGCACTGTCGGAGGGGCAGTACTGAGGGAGCGCCGCACTGTCGGAGGGGCAGTACTGAGGGAGCGCCGCACTGTCGGAGGGGCAGTGCTGAGGGTGTCGGAGGGGCAGTGCTGAGGGTGTCGGAGGGGCAGTGCTGAGGGTGTCGGAGGGGCAGTGCTGAGGGTGTCGGAGGGGCAGTGCTGAGGGTGTCGGAGGGGCGGTGCTGAGGGAGCGCCGCACTGTCGGAGGGGCGGTACTGAGGGTGCGCCGCACTGTCGGAGGGGCAATACTGAGGGAGCGCCGCACTGTCGGAGGGGCAGTACTGAGGGAGCGCCGCACTGTCGGAGGGGCAATACTGAGGGAGTGCCGCACTGTCGGAGGTACCGTCTTTTTGATGAGATGTAAAAGATGCCGCAGCCACTATTTCGAAAGGAGCAGGGGAGTTCTCCCCGGTGTCCTGGGGCCAGTATTTATCCCTCAACCAACACCACTAGAGACTGATGATCTGGGTCATTATCACAGTGCTGTGTGTGGGAGCTTGCGGTGCTCAAATTGCCTGCCGCGTTTCCCACATTACAACAGTGACTACGCTTCAAAAAAAGTATCCCATTGGCTGAGAAGCGCTTTGGGAAGTCCTGAGGTGGTGAAAGGTGCTATAAAAATGCAGGACTTCTGCAGTGCAGTTGGGGCGAATTAAGTCGCCACCTTGTATTGAAACACTCGGTAACTTAACTTGCTTCAGGAAAGATAACTGTTCTGGCCATTTCCTGGCCCGTGATCGACCATTCCCAGCAGGTTGGGGGCTTGCTGTATGGGCCGGGCCGGGGAGGGTGAGGTTATTGGTCGCGGCAGCACCGAAGTCAAAAAAAACACAAAGATCGTGTCTTGTTGAATGCCCCCGTCGTGTTCTGCCCGCACTCGCCACTTACAGTATGCCTGCTGTCCGTGCGTTCCAGGTGGAAAGGCACATGTGCGACGGGGACATTGTCATCTTCAACCGACAGCCCACGCTGCACAAAATGTCCATGATGGGCCACAAGGTGCGCATACTGCCCTGGTCGACCTTCCGACTCAATCTCAGGTGAGTGTCCGTCCTCGTCGCAAGCTGTTTACTCTCTCTCTTCGCACCCCACCTCTGTCGCACCTCCCGTAAGAGCTTAGCAGTTAGGAGGTTTGTCAGTGTTTGCGGGGTGGCGGGGGCTGAGGGGGTGTCCTGGGTGAGATCCGGGTGCCGTACCATCAGTTGTTCATCAGTCGAGCCAACTTCGAACTGGTTGGGAGTGTCGAAGCCACCTTGGCTGACCAAGATTGGCCATGGTCTAATTGAATGGTGGAAGGGGCTGAACGGGCCTCCTCCTGTTCCTCCTCGTTCGCATGCACCACGGGAGCCAAGTACATTTTTAACGCCCTGTTGCTATTAATCCCCAGTTCCACTAACAAATTTCCAGGATTTCTAATTCCGGATTTATCCAGCATTGAGGCAACTGCGCCAAGGACAGTCTCGTATCTGTCGAGAGCCGTGAAATTCAAGTGGGCCGAAGCAGCAGCTGGGAAACGGGTCGCTGCTGTGTGTGTGTTGTGGGCTGTACCTCGGGCACCCTGCGGCCTTCGCTTGGTCGCTCAGTAGAGGAGCCACAGCTGCCTTGCAGTTTTTTTAAACCCGACAGTGGCCGTTGATTGTCTTTATTTTGTGCGCAGCGTGACGACGCCTTACAACGCGGATTTCGACGGCGACGAGATGAACCTTCACCTGCCGCAGTCACTGGAGACCCGGGCGGAGATCCAGGAGCTGGCCATGGTGCCCAGGATGATTGTCACCCCTCAGTCCAACAGGCCCGTCATGGGCATCGTGCAGGACACACTGACAGCCGTGCGCAAGTTCACCAAGCGAGACGTCTTCATGGACCGGGTAAGGGTTTGTTTCCCCGGCAAGCGTGGATTTCTGACTTTCATTTGGAAACGCGCCTCTTGCTTTGTCTCTCCCAGTCTGTGCTGAGTTCGCTAACCCCAGTCAGGGCTGCAAATAGCAGCATTGCAACTGCCACCAGCAACTTGGTTCCGAGAGGAGAAAAAATAGTCCCGGTTGGAATCATAGACAGTTACAGCGCGGAAGGCCATTTCAGCCCATCGTGTCCGCGCCGGCTGATTTAAAAAGCAATCCAGCCTAATCCCACTTTCCAGCTCTGGGTCTGTAGCCATGTAAGTTTCAGCACTTCAGGTGCACATCCAAGTACTTTTCAAATGTGGTGAGGGTTTCTGCCTCTACCACCCTTTCAGGCAGTGAGTTCCAGACCCCCAACACCCTCTGGGCGCAAATACATGTTTCCTCAAATCCCCTCTAAACCTCCTACCATTTACTTTAAATCTATGCCGCCTGGTTGTTGACCTCTCTGCCAAGAGAACCAGGTCCTTTCTATCCATCCTATAATTTTATATACCTCATTAAGGTCTCTCCTCAGCCTCCTCTGTTCCAAAGAAAACAGCCCCAGCCTATCCAGTCTTTCCTCCTAGCTAAAATTCTCCAGTCCCGGCAACATCCTGGTAAATCTCCTCTCTACCCTCTTGTGCAATCACATCTTTCCTGTAATGCGGTGACCAGAACTGCACACAGTACTCCAGCTGTGGCCTAACCAGTGTTTTATACAGTTCCAGCATAACCTCCCTGCTCTTGTATTCTGTGCCTCAGCTAATAAAGGCAAGTATGCCTTCTTATAATCACCTTATCTCCCTGGCCTGCTACCTTCAGGGATCTGTGGACCTGCACTCCCAGGTCCCTTTGTTCCTTACACTTCTCCAGTGTCCGACCAGTTAATGTGTATTCCCTTTGCCTTGTTAGCCCTCCCCAAATGCATTACCTCTCACATATCTGGATTGAACTCCATTTGCCACAGTTCTGCCCACCTGACCAGTCCATCGATATCTTCCTGCAGTCTGCGGCGTGCCCACCAATCTGTGTCGGGGAGCAGTCGTGGTTTTGTTGGGTTTGATTGTGGTATGTCGGGGTCGCTAACCTGTTGCTCTCTCCCGCCGCCCCCAGGGTGAAGTCATGAACCTGTTGATGCACCTGTCGACGTGGGACGGGAAGGTGCCCCAGCCTTCCATCCTCAAGCCTCGGCCGCTCTGGACCGGCAAGCAGATCTTCACGCTGGTCATCCCGGGCCACATCAACTGCATCCGCACCCACAGCACCCACCCCGACGAGGAGGACAACGGGCCGTACAAACACATCTCGCCCGGGGACACCAAGGTCAGTCCGGCTTCCTCCCCCTCCCCACCATCGCACTGCTTCTATACCTAGCTAACGATCTGATCGACAGACCGCACAACGGCAGTAGACCGATTAAATGCTGCACCAGAGCTGAGCATAGGTCTGGTATCCTCCCTGGTGCATCTTTTGACAGCACGGAAAAAGGCCAATCGGCCCCACTGCTCCGTGATTGGATCAACTTGGCTTATACTCACTGGAATTTAGAAGAATGAGAGGGGCTCTCATAGAAACTTATAAAATTCTGACAGGACTGGACAGGTTAGATGCGGGTAGAATGTTCCCGATGTTGGGGGAAGTCCAGAACTAGGGGTCACAGTCTAAGGATAAGGGGTAAGCCATTTAGGACCGAGATGAGGAGAAACTTCTTCACTCAGAGAATTGTGAACCTGTGAAATTCTCTACCACAGAAAGTTGTTTAGGTCAGTTTGTTAGATATATTCAAGAGGGAGTTAGATATGGCCCTTACGGCTAAAGGGATCAAGGGGTATGGAGAGAAGGCAGGGGTGGGGTACTGAAGTGAATGATCAGCCATGATCATATTGAATGGTGGTGGGTTCGAAGGGCCGAATGGCCTACTCCACCTATTTTCTATGTTTACGCTCTAGGGGGGGTTATAATCTCAGGATAAAAGGTTGGCCATTTAGGACGGAGATGAGGAGAAATTTCTTCACTTGGGGGTGGTGAATCTTTGGAATTCTCTGCCCCAGAGTGCTGTGGAGGCTGAGTCTTCAAGACTGAGATCGATAGATTTTTGGATGTTAAGGGAATCGGGGGGGGTTATGGGGATTGGGCACGAAAGTGGAGTTGAGGTCGAAGATCAGCCGTGATCGCATTGAATGACGGAGCAGGCTAGAGGGGCCGAATGGCTGACTCCTACTCCTAATTTTTATGTTCCCTGTAAGCTGCACTTTGTCCTACAACAATATGTCGAGGAACCAACTAGGGGGGAGGCCATCTTAGACTGGGTGTTATGTAATGAGAAAGGATTAATTAGCAATCTCGTTGTGCGAGGCCCCTTGGGGAAGAGTGACCATAATATGGTGGAATTCTGCATTAGGATGGAGAATGAAACAGTTAATTCAGAGACCATGGTCCAGAACTTAAAGAAGGCTAACTTTGAAGGTATGAGGCGTGAATTGGCTGAGATGGATTGGCGAATGATACTTAAGGGGTTGACTGGATGGGCAATGGCAGACATTTAGAGACCGCATGGATGAACTACAACAATTGTACATTCCTGTCTGGCATAGAAATAAAAAAGGGAAGGTGGCTCAACCGTGGCTATCAAGGGAAATCAGGGATAGTATTAAAGCCAAGGAAGTGGCATACAAATTGGCCAGAAATAGCAGCGAACCTGGGGACTGGGAGAAATTTAGAACTCAGCAGAGGAGGACAAAGGGTTTGATTAGGGCAGGGAAAATGGAGTATGAGAAGAAGCTTGCAGGGAACATTAAGACGGATTGCAAAAGTTTCTATAGATATGTAAAGAGAAAAAGGTTAGTAAAGACAAATGTAGGTCCCCTGCAGTCAGAATCAGGGGAAGTCATAACGGGGAACAAAGAAATGGCGGACCAATTGAACAAGTACTTTGGTTCGGTATTCACGAAGGAGGACACGAACAACCTTCCGGTTATAAAAGGGGTCGGGGGGTCTAGTAAGGAGGAGGAACTGAGGGAAATCCTTATTAGCCGGGAAATTGTGTTGGGGAAATTGATGGGATTGAAGGCCGATAAATCCCCAGGGCCTGATGGACTGCATCCCAGAGTACTTAAGGAGGTGGCCTTGGAAATAGTGGATGCGTTGACAGTCATTTTCCAACATTCCATTGACTCTGGATCAGTTCCTATGGAGTGGAGGGTAGCCAATGTAACCCCACTTTTTAAAAAAGGAGGGAGAGAGAAAACAGGGAATTATAGACCGGTCAGCCTGACATCGGTAGTGGGTAAAATGATGGAATCAATTATTAAGGATGTCATAGCAGTGCATTTGGAAAGAGGTGACATGATAGGTCCAAGTCAGCATGGATTTGTGAAAGGGAAATCATGCTTGACAAATCTTCTGGAATTTTTTGAGGATGTTTCCAGTAGAGTGGATAAGGGAGAACCAGTTGATGTGGTATATTTGGACTTTCAGAAGGCGTTCGACAAGGTCCCACACAAGAGATTGATGTGCAAAGTTAGAGCACATGGGATTGGGGGTAGTGTACTGACATGGATTGAGAACTGGTTGTCAGACAGGAAGCACAGAGTAGGAGTAAATGGGTACTTTTCAGAATGGCAGGCAGTGACTAGTGGGGTACCGCAAGGTTCTGTGCTGGGGCCCCAGCTGTTTACACTGTACATTAATGATTTAGATGAGGGGATTAAATGTAGTATCTCCAAATTTGCGGATGACACTAAGTTGGGTGGCAGTGTGAGCTGCGAGGAGGATGCTGTGAGGCTGCAGAGCGACTTGGATAGGTTAGGTGAGTGGGCAAATGCATGGCAGATGAAGTATAATGTGGATAAATGTGAGGTTATCCACTTTGGTGGTAAAAACAGAGAGACAGACTATTATCTGAATGGTGACAGATTAGGAAAAGGGGAGGTGCAAAGAGACCTGGGTGTCATGGTACATCAGTCATTGAAGGTTGGCATGCAGGTGCAGCAGGCGGTTAAGAAAGCAAATGGCATGTTGGCCTTCATAGCAAGGGGATTTGAGTACAGGGGCAGGGAGGTGTTGCTACAGTTGTACAGGGCATTGGTGAGGCCACACCTGGAGTATTGTGTACAGTTTTGGTCTCCTAACCTGAGGAAGGACATTCTTGCTATTGAGGGAGTGCAGCGAAGGTTCACCAGACTGATTCCCGGGATGGCGGGACTGACCTATCAAGAAAGACTGGATCAACTGGGCTTGTATTCACTGGAGTTCAGAAGAATGAGAGGGGACCTCATAGAAACATATAAAATTCTGACGGGGTTAGACAGGTTAGATGCAGGAAGAATGTTCCCAATGTTGGGGAAGTCCAGAACCAGGGGTCACAGTCTAAGGATAAGGGGTAAGCCATTTAGGACCGAGATGCGGAGGAACTTCTTCACCCAGAGAGTGGTGAACCTGTGGAATTCTCTACCACAGAAAGTAGTTGAGGCCAATTCACTAAATATATTCAAAAAGGAGTTAGATGAGGTCCTTACTGCTAGGGGGATCAAGGGGTATGGCGAGAAAGCAGGAATGGGGTACTGAAGTTGAATGTTCAGCCATGAACTCATTGAATGGCGGTGCAGGCTAGAAGGGCCGAATGGCCTACTCCTGCACCTATTTTCTATGTTTCTCCCAATGCGCAGTTCCATTAAATTTCTGCGCATGCACGGTGTAATGTAACAGTCGGAGAGCAGCCTGCGCGCCATTCTTTCCCGTTACTGCGGGGCACACAGCTCGGGGGAGTGGGGGGGGTGGAGATCGCTTGCTGCCAATTTGAACCTGTGTGTGAACGTGTGTGGTTTGGGGGGACTTCAGTAAACGTGTAGCATTGGCTCGTGACGGATTTGACTGACCACTTCCGGTGGATGTTCACTGTTTATTTCCCCCTCCCTTTGTATGCTCAGGTGATTGTGGAGAATGGAGAGCTGATCATGGGCATCCTGTGCAAGAAGTCACTGGGCACCTCCGCTGGGTCCCTGGTACACATCACCTTCCTGGAGATGGGCCACGATATCACCAGGCTCTTCTACAGCAACATCCAGACGGTCATCAACAACTGGCTGCTGATTGAAGGTAATGGCTCGCTGTACACCGGAGAAATCGTACCACAGCGCACTCAGGGCCGGCAAATGCTGGCTCCAGCTCTCCTCTCCTGGGCTCTTGGGATTTACACTGCACTGATTGGCATTCCTCCGGGGGGGATTGGCAGGGAGGATGTTTCCCCCTGGGCTGGGGAGTCAAGAACCAGGGATCACAGTCTCAGGATAAGGGGTCGGCCATTTAGGACTGAGATGAGGAGGAATTTCTTCACTGAGGGTGGTGAATCTTTGAAATTCTCTGCCCCAGAGGGCTGTGGAGGCTCAGTCTTCAAGACCGAGATCGTTAGATTTTTGGATACAAGGATAGTGCAGGAAAGTGGAGTTGAGGTCGAAGATCAGCCGTGATCTCATTGAATGGCAGAGCAGGCTCGAGGGGCCGAATGGAAGCAGATTCAATAGTAACTTTCAAACGGGGAATTGGATAAATACTGGAAGGGGAAACATTCACCGGGCTGTGGGGAAAGAGCAGGGGGAGTGGGACTGATGGGATCGCTCGCTCACAGAGCCGGCACAGGCTCGATGGGCCCAATGGCCTCCTGGGCTGTAAGACTCTGGTCTTGGATCATCCTCCTTCCCTCACAAGGTTGTTCTTTGATGGCAGCCTTGTAGAATCATACAGGAGGTAGAGTAACGCTGGAGTAAAAGTCGCTGTGCTGCTCAGCATCCCATCTGTGATCGGCAAATCTTTTACTCCAAATAACTTCTGGCAGTGTTTACCGGTAGTATTGTGGGGGGGGGGGTGTATGTAACTCCCCTACCCAAGCTGCAAGGATTCATCACCATTCCTGTATAAAATCTTTTTTGCAAGGCGACAGAGGTATATAGGAACAGGAGGAGGCCCATTCAGCCCCTGGAGCCTGTTACACAGGAACAGGAGGAGGCCCATTCAGCCCCTCGAGCCTGTTACACAGGAACAGGAGGAGGTCCATTCAGCCCCTCAAGCCTCTTCCGCCATTTAATGAGATCAGGGCTGATCTGTGACCTAATTCCATCCACCTGCCTTTGCCCCGTGTCCCTTAATACCTTCGGTTAACAATCTACCGATCTCAGATTTAAAATCAATTGCTCTTGGCGGAATACGGTTTCAAACCTCTGCCAGCCTTTTGTGTAGAAATGTTTCCTAATTTCGCTCAAAGGTCTGACTCTTAATTTTTAGATTATGCCCCCGAAAATACTTAGCTCTTGGTGCGTCCCTCCGCAACACATGTATCATAAATCTAGCAACTCTTCAAATTCCACTGATGGGTGGCATGGACATGATGGGCCAAAACGGCCCCCTTCGGTGCTGCAAATTCCTGTGCTCCACCAGACCAGTAACGTGCCGGTCTGCCGACACCGGGGTAAATTCAGTGCTCGAAGGGAGTGCGCTGTTTTGAGACCTTCTCCCCTCCTCTCGAGCTGCATCTTTCCCCGTGCTGTAGTGTGATGTGTGCTCTAAGCCTGCTGCAGCCTTTACTGGCCACTGGGTGTAGCTGTGGTGAGTGCGTTGTGTTGCGGTGTGCTGATTTCCAGAGCAGTGCAGCAGTGTTCAGCATTCTGTTCATCATCATAGGCACTCCCTCGGAATTCAGCCATGATCTTGTTGATTGGCGGAGCAGGCTCAAGGGGCTAGATGACCTACTCCTGTTCCTAATACTTATGTAATCGAGGGAGACTTGCTGCCAGTCTCAAAATGGCTGAACAGTCCAATACGAGAGCCACAGTCCCTGTCACAGATGGGACAGCAGTGGTTGAGGGAAGGGGAGGGTGGGACAGGTTTGCCGCACGCTCCTTCCGCTGCCTGCGCTTGCTTTCTGCATGCTCTCGGCGACGAGACTCGAGGTGCTCAGCGCCCTCCCGGATGCACTTCCTCCACTTAGGGCGGACTGGTCTTTGGCCCGGGGACTCCCAGGTGTCAGTGGGGATGTTGCACTTTATCAGGGAGGCTTTGAAGGTGTCCCTGTAACGTTTCCTCTGCCCACCTTTGGCTCGTTTGTCGTGAAGGAGTTCCGTTTCTGCTGCTGTACTCTGTCACTCACTGGCTGAAGCATGTTCGTGCACCAGTGGCCAAGTTTCGATAGACACAGCTACTCTTCATTCGATGTAGCTTTTCCCCACTTATCTGGAGTGAACTGCAATTGGAACCGTGCCCATAAAAGCCTCCCATGCGGTTTGATTTAAATTGCTCAATTCTCGCCAAAGCTCCCTTTGAATTTATTTTTAAAACTGAATCTGCAAGGGTCGCCCATGTTGTGGGACAGGCCTTACGTTGGTGCAAAGCTGGAGAAACTGGGCACATAGGAACAGGGGGCGGTCGTTCGGCCCCTCGAGCCTGTTCCGTCATTCAGTTTGATCATGGCTGATTCTGTATCTTAACTGCATCGACCCACCTTAGTTCCGTAACGCTTAATACTCTTACCTGATTTAAAAACATATAACAGCACTCCACTCGGCTCCGGATCTCATTGCAGCCTTGGTCCGAACATGGACAAAAGAGCTGAATTCCAGCGGTGAGATGAGCTGCTATGCTGTCCTCCAACTGGACTGCTGACGCACGCATACAGATACGCGGGTCCGCAGCGGAGACGTGGGATTCTCTAGTGACAGCTCTAAGCAAGCTGCTGACCGAAATCAGTGGGGGTGGCTTATTTGAGAGCACATTTTACACGCGAACGATCACCACAGTGACAATAGCCTCTCGACTCGCCTATTCCAAAGCTCTCCTGGCCGATCTCCCACATTCTACCCGACGTAAACTAGAGGTGATCCAAAACTCAGCTGCCCCGTGTCCTAACTCGCACCCAGTCCCACTCACCCATCACCCCCTGTGCTCACTGCCCCGTGTCCTAACTCGCACCGAGTCCCACTCACCCATCACCCCCTGTGCTCACTGCCCCGTGTCCTAACTCGCACCAAGTCCCACTCACCCATCACCCCCTGTGCTCGCTGACCCCGTGTCCTAACTCTCACCAAGTCCCACTCACCCATCACCCCCTGTGCTCGCTGCCCCGTGTCCTAACTCTCACCAAGTCCCGCTCACCCATCACCCCCTGTGCTCACTGCCCCGTGTCCTAACTCGCACCGAGTCCCGCTCACCCATCACCCCCTGTGCTCACTGCCCCGTGTCCTAATTCGCACCGAGTCCCACTCACCCATCACCCCCTGTGCTCACTGCCCCGTGTCCTAACTCGCACCGAGTCCCACTCACCCATCACCCCCTGTGCTCACTGCCCCGTGTCCTAACTCGCACCAAGTCCCACTCACCCATCACCCCCTGTGCTCGCTGACCCCGTGTCCTAACTCACCCACTCCCACTCACCCATCACCCCCTGTGCTCGCTGACCGACATTGGCTCCCAATCCGGCAATGCCACAATTTCAGAATTCTCAACCTTGTTTTCAAATACCTCCATGGCCCCTCGCCCCTCCCTATCTCTGTAACCTCCTCCAGCCCCACAACCCTCGATCTCTGCATTCCTTCAATTCTGGCCCCTTGCCCATCACCCGATTTCCATCGCTCCACCATTGGTGGCCGTGCCTTCAACTGCCTGGGCCCCAAGCTCCGGAACTCCCTCCCTAAACCTCTCCGCCTCCTTAAAGACGCTCCTTAAAACCGACCTCTTTGACCAAGCTTCTGGTCACCTGTCCCTAATATCTCCTCCTTTGGCTCACTGTCAAATTTATTGATGATCCCTCCTGTGAAGCGCCTTGGGATATTTTACTACATAAAGGTACTATATAAATACATGTTTTACAAAAAATGTTTTTTTTTTAAACCCATGAATTTTATTTTGCTTTAACAGGTCACACTATTGGTATTGGCGACTCCATCGCTGACGCCAAAACCTACCAAGACATTCAGAATACCATCAAAAAGGCGAAACAGGATGTGATAGAGGTGAGTTCGCCAGCAGAGTGCTTGTATCAAGCGGAAGCGGTCCTTCGCTGCCGGCCCGCTCTCCCCCCGGTGTCGCCTGGGCCGCGTTAGTTAACCACCTCTCGACCTTTGCAGGTCATCGAGAAAGCTCACAATAACGAACTGGAGCCCACGCCCGGTAACACCCTGCGTCAGACCTTTGAGAATCAGGTCAACCGAATCCTCAACGATGCCCGTGACAAGACCGGCTCGTCCGCCCAAAAATCGCTGTCAGAATACAACAACTTCAAGTCCATGGTGGTCGCCGGCTCCAAAGGCTCGAAGATTAACATTTCACAGGTGAGCCAGGTGTCCGTCTTCTCACTCCCCTTCACTCCTTACTCTGGGAAGGGGCGTGGTGTCCTATATCCCTTCAAACACTCCCAGGGCAGGTACAGCACGGGGTTAGATACAGAGTAAAGCTCCCTCTACACTGTCCCATCAAACACACCCAGGGCAGGTACAGCACGGGGTTAGATACAGAGTAAAGCTCCCTCTACACTGTCCCATCAAACACTCCCAGGGCAGGTACAGCACGGGGTTAGATACAGAGTAAAGCTCCCTCGACACTGTCCCATCAAACACTCCCAGGGCAGGTACAGCACGGGATTAGATACAGAGTAAAGCTCCCTCTACACTGTCCCATCAAACACTCCCAGGGCAGGTACAGGGGGTTAGATACAGAGTAAAGCTCCCTCGACACTGTCCCATCACACACTCCCAGGGCAGGTACAGGGGGTTAGATACAGAGTAAAGCTCCCTCTACACTGTCCCATCAAACACTCACAGGGCAGGTACAGGGGGTTAGATACAGAGTAAAGCTCCCTCTACACTGTCCCATCAAACACTCCCAGGGCAGGTACAGGGGGTTAGATACAGAGTAAAGCTCCCTCGACACTGTCCCATCACACACTCCCAGGGCAGGTACAGGGGGTTAGATACAGAGTAAAGCTCCCTCGACACTGTCCCATCACACACTCCCAGGGCAGGTACAGGGGGTTAGATACACAGTAACGAGTCCACTTTCTCCGCCCAGGTTATTGCCGTGGTGGGGCAGCAGAACGTGGAGGGAAAGCGGATTCCCTTCGGCTTCAAGCACCGCACACTGCCGCACTTCATCAAGGATGACTACGGTCCCGAGAGCAGGGGATTCGTTGAGAACTCGTACCTTGCCGGACTGACCCCCACCGAGTTCTTCTTCCACGCCATGGGAGGCCGAGAGGGTCTGATTGATACCGCCGTAAAGACTGCCGAGACTGGTAATTCATTCGATCGTTTCTCCCTTGCCTCCCTCTGCCGGGGTGCGCTGGGGATACCGCTAACTTTCGGGCGCGTAAAGCCAGAGTTCCTGCTCCCAACCACTGTCCGGCCACCACCTGCTACTAAACGCACACGTGCATGCTTCTGTGGGGTGGGGCAAGCACGGGATCGGAGGTGGCTGTGCTGCCCCTTGTTGCCGAAGAGCTTGTCAATGTTTCCCCCTCCTGTCTGGGCTCGCCGGTGAGTGTTTGTCCCTTGGGTGAGGTGCAGGAGAATCTGTACCCCAGCAGAGCTCTCCGGAGTGGGGTGGGAACATTCCCCTGACTACAGGCAATACTCACCCAACGGGTGAGGTGGACTCTACCAATACTCAGTCACCAGCTACTGCAAGGTGATCCCCGAATGAAAGAGCTTGCATTTCTCCACCGCAAGGCATCGCAAAGTGCTTCACAGCCAATGAAGTACTTTGTGAAGTGCAGACACTGTTGTAATGTGGCAGCGAATGTACGCACAGCAAGCTCCCACAAACAGCAATGTGATAATGGCAGATCATCTGTTTTTCTTTAGTGTTGGTTGAGGACACCGGGGAGAACTTCCCAGTGCTCCTTCGAATAGTGGCCACAGGATCTTTTACGTCCACCTGAGAGCAGACAGAGCCTCGGTTTCAACATCTCATCCAGAAGACGGCCCCTCCGACGGCGCGGCGCTCCCTCGGCTCCGCCCCTGGAGCTTGCTGTGTGCACATTGGCTGTTGCATTTCCTACAGTACAACAGTGACTACAAAAAGTACTTCATTGGCTGTAAAGCGCTTTGGGCATCGTGAGATTGTAGTCGGCACTATAGAAATGCACCACCTTTTAATGTTGGTACAACTTGACTTTGCGGGTGGGGTGGGGGGCGGAATAGATGCTGGTGTTGGGTGCAAGCACTGGTGATGGAGGGTTTGCTTTTTTGCCGCCCCTCCCAGGTTATATCCAGCGACGTTTGATCAAGTCCATGGAGTCTGTGATGGTGAAATACGATGCAACGGTTCGAAACTCCATCAACCAAGTGATCCAGCTGCGTTACGGGGAGGACGGGCTGGCAGGCGAGAGCGTGGAGTTCCAAAATCTGGCCTCCGTGAAGCCCTCTCACAAGACCTTCGAGAAGAAGTGAGTGGTGTTTTTATTTTCGGAGTCTTGCCTTGGAGAAGATGCATCTAAACAGTGCGTCTGCTGTCGGACCTTGGGTCACACCAATCGCTCAACATTCCAAGAGAAAAACTTAATGTTGGAAATGTTCAGGTCTGTCGGAATCTGGGCGGGGGGGGCAAGAGAGAGGAACGGATTCATGTTTCGGGTACAGACTGTTCAAAATGGAACAACTAGCACTGTGCACAATTCTGCTCTGGTTAGACCACACTTGGAGCACTGTTGGGAGATTAATTGGGTGGAGAGAGGGTGTGAGTGGATTTGGGGAGATTAGTTGGGTGGGGTGCGAATGGATTTTGGGGGTGGGGGGGGGCATATTGCCCGTCTGTCAGAGCCTAGTAGGCCCAACGCTGACTAACTTTGCCCTTCTGGCTTCCCACAGGTTCAAGCTGGAGTACAGCAACGAGCGCAGCCTGCGCAGGACCTTGCAGGAGGACATCGTGAAGGAAATCCTAAGCAATGCTGCCATTCAGAACGAGCTGGAGGTGGAGTACGACAAGATGAAGGATGACCGAGAGGTTCTGAGAGCCGTCTTCCCCACTGGAGACAGCAAGGTAGGACAGACAGACTCGGCACACTGCCGGCTGTGTAGGTAATGCAGTGCGTTTGTTTCTAGTGCATTGTTCCAGAGCCTGCTCAACAGTTGGCAATTTGTCCCCGTCTATATAGTATATATCACTCAATACACCGCTCGCTCTGTCTCTCTGTCTGTCTCTCTGTCTGCCTCGCGCTCTCTGCCTCGCGCTCTCTGCCTCGCGCTCTCTGCCTCGCGCTCTCTGCCTCGCGCTCTCTGCCTCGCGCTCTCTGCCTCGCGCTCTCTGCCTCGCGCTCTCTGCCTCGCGCTCTCTGCCTCGCGCTCTCTGCCTCGCGCTCTCTGCCTCGCGCTCTCTGCCTCGCGCTCTCTGCCTCGCGCTCTCTGCCTCTCTGCAAGGGTGGGGTGGGGTAGAAAAAGAGGATGAGACGTCACGGTGAAGCCCCAGATGATCAGCACCGGTTCAGGCAGTGTGGCTCTTTGTTAACCCCTGTCTCTCCTCTTGCCTGCAGGTGGTGCTGCCCTGTAACCTGCTCCGTATGATCTGGAACGCACAGAAAATCTTCCACATCAACACCCGGACTGTGACCGACCTCCACCCCATCCGTGTGATCGAAGGTCAGCCACTGTCGAGGCTTTCTGTTAAAGGGCGCAGGAATATTGCAGCACAGGCGTGGGCTGCTGAGCCCCATTGGTTCTGCTGTTACTGAGAGTCAGAAGGTTGTGGGTTCACATCCCACTCCCTCTCGCTCCCTTATACCCTCGACATTAAACACCGTCTTAATTCCCGTTTAAGTGTTTACGGAGATTGGTTCAACGGGTAGCCGAGGATTCCACATTGTGACCACTCTGTAATCGCGCTTAACAACAATCTTTATATAGTGCCTTTAACTTAGTAAAACGTCCCAGGGTGCTTCGCAGGAGCTATTATCGGACAAAATTTGACACCGAGCCATACAGGTTATTGGGACTGGTGACTGAAAGTTTGATTAAAGTGGTAGGTCTGAAAGGAAGAGGTTTAGAGAAGGAATTTCAGAGCTTGGGGCCCAGGCAGCTGAAGGCACAGTCACCGATGGTGGAGCGATGGGAATCCGGGGGATGTGCAAATGTGCAAGAGGCCAGAATTGGAGGGGCACAGCGATCTCTGGGTGGGTGAGGGGGGGGGGGGGGGGCGCAAGCCACGGAAGGATTTGAAAACAAGGATGAGAATGTCGATTTCAAGTCGCCTTCCTGCTATATTTGTGCCTCTTGTTACTATCTCGCTAACCAGTGGAAACAGTTGATCAATACCGCATCATTACCCTTCCAAATGTTTAGCATTCCCAACTACAGTGGGAAGTGAGGGGGTGGGGGGGGCCTTAATGTCTTTCTGCAAGAGATTGAGGAATCTGGTGAGATTACGGTGCTTGGAGTGCTTTTAAAATTCGTTCCTAGGATATGTGGGTGTCGCTGGCAAGGCCGGCATTTATTGCCCATCCCTAATTGCCCCTTGAGAAGGTGGTGGTGAGCCGCCGCCTTGAACCGCTGCAGTCCGTGTGGTGAAGGTGCTCCTGTGGATTTTCTCTGTTGCTGGGCAGATCTTTCTTTCATTCTTTTATTCTTCCATTATTTTACCAGACTGGTCCCAGGGATGAGGGACTTCAGTTACATGGAGAAGCTGGGGTTGTTCTCCTTGGAGCAGAGAAGGTTAAGGGGAGATTTAATCGAGGTGTTCGGAATCACGAGGGGTTTTGATGGAGTAAATAAGGAGAAACTGTTCCCGGGGGCAGGAGGGTCGGTAACCAGAGGGACACAGATTGACGATAATCGGCGATGGAACCAGAGGGGGAGATGAGGAGGATGTATTTACGCAGCGAGTTGTTGTGATCGGGAACGCGCTGCCTGAAAGGGCGGTGGGAGCAGATTCAATAGTAACTTTCAAACCGGGAATCGGATAAATACTGGACGGGGAAACATTCACCGGGCTGTGGGGAAAGAGCAGGGGGGAGTGGGACTGATTGGATCGCTCGCTCACAGAGCCGGCACAGGCTCGATGGGCCCAATGGCCGCCTCCCGTGGTGTGAGATTGATTGAGAACCTGTCAAGGGGTATGGAGAGAAAGCAGGAATGGGGTACTGACGTTGCAAGATCAGCCATGATATTGAATGGTGGTGCAGGCTCGAAGGGCTATGTTTCTATGTTTCCTCCTGTGGTGAGATTGATTGAGAACCCCTCTGCCGTTGCAGGTGTGAAGGAACTGAGCAAGAAGCTGGTGATTGTGAACGGCGATGACCCCCTGAGTCGGCAGGCCCAGGAGAATGCCACGCTGCTCTTCAACATCCACCTACGCTCCACCCTGTGCAGCCGGCGTATGACCGAGGAGTTCCGGCTCAGCGGCGAGGCGTTCGAGTGGCTGCTGGGGGAGATCGAAGCCAAGTTCAACCAGTCCATAGTAAGCAAGGGGATTGTACATGGTACCTCATCCCCCCCCCCCCCCCCCCCCCATCCATCCGTCTCCCCCAGTAACCGTGTCCCTGTCCATCCGTCTCCCCCTGTAACCGTATCCCTGTCCGTCCATCCATCTCCCCCTGTAACCGTGTCCCTGTCCATCCATCTGTCTCCCCCTGTAACCGTATCCCCATCCATTCATCTCCCCCTGTAACCATATCCCTGTCCATCCGTCTCCCCCTGTAACCGTATCCCTGTCCGTCTGTCTCTCCCCCTGTAACCGTGTACCTGTCCATCCATCTCCCCCTGTAACCGTGTCCCTGTCCATCCATCTCCCTCTGTAACCGTATCCCTGTCCATCCATCTCCCCCTGTAACCGTGTCCCTGTCCATCCATCTCCCCCTGTAACCGTATCCCTGTCCATCTGTCTCCCCCTGTAACCATATCCCTGTCCATCTGTCTCCCCCTGTAACCGTATCCCTGTCCATCAGTCCGTCTCTCCCTGTAACCGTATCCCTGTCCATCCATCTCCCCCTGTAACCGTATCCCTGTCCATCCATCTCCCCCTGTAACCGTGTCCCTGTCCATCCATCTCCCCCTGTAACCGTATCCCTGTCCATCCATCTCCCCCTGTAACCGTGTCCCTGTCCATCAGTCCGTCTCCCCCTGTAACCGTGTACCTGTCCATCCATCTCCCCCTGTAACCGTGTCCCTGTCCATCCATCTCCCCCTGTAACCGTGTCCCTGTCCATCCATCTCCCCCTGTAACCGTATCCCTGTCCATCAGTCCGTCTCCCCCTGTAACCGTATCCCTGTCCATCCATCTCTCCCTGTAACCGTATCCCTGTCCATCAGTCCGTCTCCCCCTGTAACCGTATCCCTGTCCATCCATCTCCCCCTGTAACCGTGTCCCTGTCCATCCGTCTCTCCCTGTAACCGTGTCCCTGTCCATCCGTCTCCCCCTGTAACCGTGTCCCTGTCCATCCATCTCCCCCTGTAACCGTATCCCTGTCCATCAGTCCGTCTCCCCCTGTAACCGTATCCCTGTCCATCCATCTCCCCCTGTAACCGTGTCCCTGTCCATCCGTCTCTCCCTGTAACCGTATCCCTGTCCATCCATCTCCCCCTGTAACCGTGTCCCTGTCCATCCGTCTCTCCCTGTAACCGTGTCCCTGTCCATCCGTCTCCCCCTGTAACCGTGTCCCTGTCCATCCTTCTCTCCCTGTAACCGTGTCCCTGTCCGTCTGTCTCTCCCCCTGTATCCTTGGGGGGGCGGTTAGGAATCGGTTTGAGTAATGTCGAAGCTGTAGAATTGATTAAAGTTTGTGCTTGTAACTTTGTTAACTTTTTCTTTCTTTTCTCTATCTCTTTCTTCCCCCCCCCCCCCCCCACCCTCTAGGCCCACCCCGGGGAGATGGTGGGTGCTCTGGCTGCTCAGTCGCTGGGGGAGCCCGCCACGCAGATGACCCTGAACACCTTTCACTATGCCGGCGTGTCGGCCAAGAACGTCACCCTGGGCGTACCCCGTCTGAAGGAGCTGATCAACATCTCCAAGAAGCCAAAGACCCCCTCGTTGACCGTCTTCCTGCTGGGCCAGTCTGCCAGGGACGCTGAGCGGGCCAAGGTACGTTGCTGGGCAGGCCTTTTGTGTCACATCCAGCTGCCCGTGTCCCTTACCCCGGGGGGCTGGGGAGGGAGGGTGGGGGGGGATTCAAGACTCTGCAAAATACAGCCTATGTTCTTCACCCCCCCCCCCCCCCTCTCCCCACCTGATATTGAGGCACTTCCCGTGACACCTCCTTAAATATCCACACAGCCCCAGGGACCACCTTTGCAGTAATTGTCACGCTTCTAAGATCACCCCTGAATAGAGGCATTTAAGGAGAAGCCAGATAAACACACGGGGGAGAAAGGGATAGAGGGATTTGCTCCTATGGTGAGAGAAAGTAGGGGTGAGAGGAGGCTCATGTAGATGCAGGGAGGGTGTTTCCCCCGGGATGGGGAGTCTAGAACCAGGGGTCACAGTCTCAGGTTAAGGGGTCGGCCATTGAGGACGGAGATGAGGAGAAACTTCTTCACTCAGAGGGTGGTGAATCGCTGGAATTCTCTGCCCCAGAGAGCTGTGGAGGCTCAGTCGTTGAATATTCAAGGCTGAGATTTTTGGATATTAAGGGAATCGAGGGTGGGAAAGTGTTGAGGTCAAAGATCAGCCATGTTAGAGAATCACAGAGCAGGCTCAAGGGGCCGAATGGCCGACTCCTGCTCCTCGTTATGTAAAAGCAAGATAGGAAAGTGGGAAGAGTTGAGTATAAACCTGAAGGAATGGGTAGAGTCAGCGATTGAGGGCGGGTTCCCTGACCAGGGGCACAATGATAATCAGACCCAGGCTCAATTCTCCAATGAAGGCTCCCTGGGAGAGCTTCTCCTCGCTGGGGGAGGGACTGTGCCCGATGGAGCAGACCCCGGCGGGGCAGGCGCGCAGAGTTGGCCAGGGGGTAGGGATCGGTTTCCCGCTAGGCTGTGTTTGGATCGCCACCATCCAGTGACGCCCTTTCCTGTTCCCCACAGGACATCCTCTGTCGCCTGGAGCACACCACCCTGCGGAAGGTGACGGCCAACACTGCCATCTACTACGACCCAGACCCCCAGAACACGGTGGTGTCGGAGGACCAGGAGTGGGTCAATGTCTACTACGAGATGCCGGACTTCGACGTGACGCGCATCTCCCCGTGGCTGCTGCGCATCGAGCTGGACCGTAAGCACATGACTGACCGCAAGCTGACCATGGAGCAGATTGCCGAGAAAATAAACGCTGGTGAGACTCCCCGGCCGCTCGCCTTTTCAGTCTGCGTGGCGCGCGCGCTCACGTCCCCACTGCCTTTCACAGGTCGTAGGCTGCAGAAACTTTCATCCATGCCTCTGTTACCTCCAGACTTGACCATTCCAACCCACTCCTGGCAGGTCGTCTACATTCTACCCCACGTAAACAAGAGCTGATCCAAAACTTGGCTGCCCTGTGTCCAACTCGCACCGAGTCCCGCTCACCCATCACCCCCTGTGCTCGCTGCCCCCGTGTCCTAACTCGCACCGAGTCCCGCTCACCCATCGCCCCCTGTGCTCGCTGCCCCCGTGTCCTAACTCGCACCGAGTCCCGCTCACCCATCACCCCCTGTGCTCGCTGCCCCGTGTCCTAACTCGCACCGAGTCCCTCTCACCCATCACCCCCTGTGCTCGCTGCCCCGTGTCCTAACTCGCACCGAGTCCCTCTCACCCATCGCCCCCTGTGCTCGCTGCCCCGTGTCCTAACTCGCACCGAGTCCCTCTCGCCCATCGCCCCCTGTGCTCGCTGGCCTACATTGGTTAAGCAACACCTCAATTTCAAAATTCCCATCCTTGTTTACAAACCCCTCCATGGCCCTCGCCCCTCACTATCTCTAATCTCCTCCAGTCCCACAACCCCCCCGAGATGTCTGCGCTCCTCTCATTCTGCCCTCCTGAGCATCCCTGATTATAATCGCTCCACCATCGGTGGCCGTGCCTTCTGTTGCCTGGGCCCCAAGCTCTGGAATTCTCTCCCTAAACCTCTCCACCTCTCTCCCCTCCTTCAAGACACTCCTTAAAACCTCCCTCTTTGACCAAGCTTTTGGTCGTTGTCCTAGTATCACCTTATGTGGCTCGGTGGCAAATTTTTTCAGATAATCGCTGCAAGAGATATTTTACTACGTTCGAGGCACTATATAAATACAAGCTGCTTCCACGTGGGTACAATTACCAAGGGGTTAACAGAGACCATGAGATGGTGGTATTGATATTTATTCAGTGTGGATGTGACTCAGTCTCCAGATGCCTGTGACTGCGCCCTGTAACCTCCAGTGCTGTTTGTACCCGGCAGGTTTTGGCGACGATTTGAACTGCATATTCAACGATGATAACGCCGAGAAGCTGGTCCTGAGAATCCGCATCATGAACAGCGACGAGAATAAATTTCATGAGGTAAGAGCGGAAGTTGGTGTCCAGGTGTCTGACAGAGAATAGGGCACCAGTGGTCTGAGGTGGCTCTGCAGGAAGCAAGGCAGCGTGTCAGAGGACAGTGTAGAGGGAGCTTTACTCTGTATCTAACCCCCTGTACCTGCCCTGGGAGTGTTTGATGGGACAGTGTAGAGGGAGCTTTACTCTGTATCTAACCCCCTGTACCTGCCCTGGGAGTGTTTGATGGGACAGTGTAGAGGGAGCTTTACTCTGTATCTAACCCGTGCTGTACCTGCCCTGGGAGTGTTTGATGGGACAGTGTAATTTTTTATGGGTGAGAGTCTGTCGCATGCTCACTCTAACTTTCCCCACTCGGTTACAGCAGGAGGAGGAGGTGGTGGACAAGATGGACGATGATGTGTTCCTGCGGTGCATCGAGTCGAACATGCTCACGGACATGACGTTGCAAGGGATTGAGCAGATCAGTAAGGTGAGCTCCGGGATGGTGACATTGCCACACTGGGCTGTTGCTGTCATTGTCGCTGATCTTATTGAAATGTATAAGATTCTGAGAGGACTGGACAGGGTGGATGCAGAGAGGATGTTTCCCCTCGTGGGGGAATCTAGAACTAGGGGGCATAGTCTCAGAATAAGGGGCCGCCCATTTAAGATGGCGATGAGGAGGAATTTCTTCAGAGGGTTGTAAATCTGTGGAATTCTCTGCCCCAGAGGCTGGGTCATTTAATGTATTTAAGGTGGAAATAGACAGATTTTTGAACGTTAAGGAAGTCAAGGGGTTATGGGGAACGGGCAGGGAAGTGGAGCTGAGTCCATGATCAGATCAGCCATGATCTTATTGAATGGCGGAGCAGGCTCGAGGGGCCAAATGGCCGACTCCTGCTCCTATTGTTAAGTCCTCGACAATCGTGTTGATCTGTGAGTCTGTATTGGCAAGTGGATTAATGTTAACGAGCAGATCAGTGCGAGGGGCTGCAGTTTGGTGGAAGAATAAATCCACGTGCGCCTTGGGTGGTGATCTAAATAGGGTCGAGGAGCAAAAGGATCTCGGGGTGCAGATGCACAAATTACCCAAAAGAAACGCCGCAAGTTAATGAGGCCATGAAAACTCTAACAAAAGTGACATAAGAACATAAGAATTAGGAACAGGAGTAGGCCATCTAGCCCCCCGAGCCTGCTCCGCCATTCAAAAAGATCATGGCTGATCTGGCCGTGGACTCAGCTCCACTTACCCGCCCTCTCCCCGTAACCCTTAATTCCCTTATTGGTTAAAAATCTATCTATCTGTGATTTGAATACATTCAATGAGCTAGCCTCAACTGCTTCCTTGGGCAGAGAATTCCACAGATTCACAACCCTCTGGGAGAAGAAATTCCTTCTCAACTCGGTTTTAAATTGGCTCCCCCGTATTTTGAGGCTGTGCCCCCTAGTTCTAGTCTCCCCGACCAGTGGAAACAACCTCTCTGCCTCTATCTTGTCTATCCCTTTCATTATTTTAAATGTTTCTATAACATCACCCTCATCCTTCTGAACTCCAACGAGTAAAGACCCCAGTCTACTCAATCTATCATCATAAGGTAACCCCCTCATCTCCGGAATCAGCCTCGTGAATCGTCTCTGTACCCCTCCAAAGCTAGTATATCCTTCCTTAAGTAAGGCGACCAAAACTGCACGCAGTACTCCAGGTGCGGCCTCACCAATACCTTATACAGTTGCAGAAGGACCTCCCTGCTTTTGTACTCCATCCCTCTCGCAATAAAGGCCAACATTCCATTCGCCTTCCTGATTACCTGCTGCACCTGCAAACTAACTTTTTGGGATTGATGCACAAGGACCCCAGGTCCCTCTGCACTGCAGAATGTTGTAATTTCTCCCCATTCAAGTAATATTCCCTTTTACTGTTTTTTTTTTTTCCCCAAGGTGGATGACCTCACACTTTCCGACATTATATTCCATCTGCCAAACCTTAGCCCATTCGCTTAACCTATCTAAATCTCTTTGCAGCCTTTGTGTCCTCTACACAACCCGCTTTCCCACTAATCTTTGTGTCATCTGCAAATTTTGTTACACTACACTCTGTCCCCTCTTCCAGGTCATCTATGTATATTGTAAACAGTTGTGGTCCCAGCACCGATCCCTGTGGCACACCACTAACCACCAATTTCCAACCCGAAAAGGACCCATTTATTCCAACTCTCAGCTTTCTGTTCGCCAGCCAATTCTCTATCCATGCTAATACATTTCCTCTGACTCCGTGTACCTTTATCTTTTGCAGTAACCTTTTGTGTGGCACCTTATCGAATGCCTTTTGAAAATCTAAATACACCACATCCATCGGTACACCTCTATCCACCATGCTCATTATATCCTCAAAGAATTCCAGTAAATTAGTTAAACATGATTTCCCCTTCATGAATCCATGCTGCAGTCTGCTTGATTGCACTATTCCTATCTAGATGTCCCACTATTTCTTAATAGTTTCAAGCATTTTCCCCACTACAGATGTTAAACTAACCGGCCTATAGTTACCTGCCTTTTGTCTGCCCCCTTTTTTAAACAGAGGCATTACATTAGCTGTTTTCCAATCTGCTGGTACCTCCCCAGAGTCCAGAGAATTTTGGTAGATTGTAATGAATGGATGTGCTATAACTTCCGCCATCTCTTTTAATACCCTGGGATGCATTTCATCAGGACCAGGGACTTGTCTACCTTGAGTCCCATTAGCCTGTCCAGCACTACCCCCCGAGTGATAGTGATTGTCTCCAGGTCCTCCCTTCCCACATTCCTGTGACCAGCAATTTTTGGCATGGTTTTTGTGTCTTCCACTGTGAAGACCGAAGCAAAATAATTATTTAAGGTCTCAGCCATTTCCACATTTCCCATTATTAAATCCCCCTTCTCATCTTCTAAGGGACCAACATTTACTTTAGTCACTCTTTTCCGCTTTATATATCTGTAAAAGCTTTTACTATCCGTTTTTATGTTTTGCGCAAGTTTACCTTCGTAATCTATCTTTCCTTTCTTTATTGCTTTCTTAGTCATTCTTTGCTGAATACTGCGGGTGCTGGAGCTCTGATGACGCACAGCTTTGTTTCCAGAGGAATAGAATTGAAAAGCGGATGAATTATGTTAAACTTGTATTGGACCTCGGTTAGACCACACTGTGCGCAGTTCGGGTCTCCATATTACAGAAAGGGAATCAATGCACTGGAGAAGGTTCTAACTATCGGGCTGGGTCTTGTCTCTCCAGGAAAGGGAAGACCGAGGAGTACCCTGATCAGGGTCTGTAAGACTATGAAGCGGTTAGATAGGGTAGACAGTGAAGATGTTTCCAGTTGTGAGGGAGACCAGAACTAATGGGCCATCAATATAAGACAGTCACTGATAAACCCAATGGGGAATTCAGGAGAAACTCCCTGTGGCAGTGAGTTCCACATTCTCGCCACTCTGGGTAAAGAAGTTTCTCCTGAATTCTCCATTGGGTTCATTAGCGACTATCTTATATTGAAGGCCTCTAGTTATGCTCTTCCCCACAAGTGGAAATATTCTCTCTGTATCCACTCTATCAAAACCTTTCATCATTTTAAAGACCTCTATTAGCCATCCTCTTGGCCGCCTCTTTTCAAGAGCCTCAGTCTGTCCATCCTTTGCTGATGGCTATACCCTCGCGTTCTGGTATGCAGTTCCCGGAGTATGGGCAGGGTGTGTGCCTGTCGCTGTGTTCAGTGTAGATTGTTGCTGGTTTAACGCCCTCCCCTTGCCCACTCCAGGTCTACATGCACCTCCCTCAGACCGACAACAAGAAGAAGATCATTATCACGGAGGACGGGGAGTTCAAGGCCCTGCAGGAGTGGATCCTGGAGACGGACGGGGTCAGCCTGATGCGGGTGCTGAGCGAGAAGGACGTGGACCCAGTCCGCACCACCTCCAACGACATCGTGGAAATCTTCACGGTAACCGCCTGGGGGACATGCCGGGCTGCTTTAACCCGGTGGGGGGGGGTCACCACCCCAGGGGCCTGCTTTAATCCCGGGGTGTCGCTAACCAGTTTTGTAAGAGCTATCCAATTTCATCCATAGCCCTTCGAAAACGCTTCCTTTCCAGTTGGGTGTGGATGTGAGCGCGGGTCCGCCGGGTGAACTAAAGATCATAAAGTACTGTCGGTGCACAGCACCCAAGAAGAGAACGTGCAGCTTGGCCTTTTGGGTGGAGAGGCCCCAATCACCCAGAGCGATACCTTTCGGTGGACCCGCTGTGTGTCCAGCAATTCCTGCGTACATTGTAAAACCCCCGATCCGCCAGGTGTGTCCAAAACTCGGCTGTCCCGTGTCCTAACTCGCACCGAGTCCCGCTCACCCATCACCCCCTGTGCTCGCTGCCCCGTGTCCTAACTCGCACCCAGTCCCACTCACCCATCACCCCCTGTGCTCGCTGCCCCGTGTCCTAACTCGCACCGAGTCCCGCTCACCCATCGCCCCCTGTGCTCGCTGCCCCGTGTCCTAACTCACACCCATCACCCCCTGTGCTCGCTGCCCCGTGTCCTAACTCTCACCCATCACCCCCTGTGCTCGCTGCCCCGTGTCCTAACTCTCACCCATCACCCCCTGTGCTCGCTGCCCCGTGTCCTAACTCTCACCCATCACCTCCTGTGCTCGCTGCCCCGTGTCCTAACTCTCACCCATCACCCCCTGTGCTCGCTGCCCCGTGTTCTACCTCGCACCCAGTCCCGCTCACCCATCACCCCCTGTGCTCGCTGCCCCGTGTCCTAACTCACACCCATCACCCCCTGTGCTCGCTGCCCCGTGTCCTAACTCTCACCCATCACCTCCTGTGCTCGCTGCCCCGTGTCCTAACTCTCACCCATCACCCCCTGTGCTCGCTGCCCCGTGTTCTACCTCGCACCCAGTCCCCCTCACCCATCACCCCCTGTGCTCGCTGCCCCGTGTCCTAACTCGCACAGAGTCCCGCTCACCCATCACCCCCTGTGCTCACTGCCCCGTGTCCTAACTCGCACAGAGTCCCGCTCACCCATCACCCCCTGTGCTCGCTGCCCCGTGTCCTAACTCGCACCCAGTCCCGCTCACCCATCACCCCCTGTGCTCGCTGCCCCGTGTCCTAACTCGCACCGAGTCCCGCTCACCCATCACCCCCTGTGCTCGCTGCCCCGTGTCCTAACTTGCACCGAGTCCCGCTCACCCATCACCCCCTGTGCTCGCTGACCTACATTGGCTCCTGGTTAAGCAGCGCCTCCATTTTAAAATTCTCAACATTGTTTTCAAATCCCTCCATGGCCCTCGCCACCTCCCTATCTCTAATCTCCTCCAGTCCCACAACCCCCCGAGATGTCTGCACTCCTCTAATTCTGCCCTCCTGAGCATCCCTGATTATAATCGCTCCACCATCGGTGGCTGTGCCTTCAGCTGCCTGGGCCCCAAGCTCTGGAACTCCCTCCCTAAACCTCTCCGCCTCTCTCCTCCTTCAAGGTGCTCCTTAAAACCGACCTCTTTGACCCAGCTTTTGGTCACCTGCGGTAATTTCTTATGTGGCTCGGTGCCAATTTTTGTTTGATAATCGCTCCTGTGAAGCGCCTTTGGACATTTCACTGTTAAAGGCGCTATATCAATACAAGTTAGTTTTCAATGCCTGTGGGTTTCCGATTGCTGCGGTATTGGCAGGCAGCAGGTTCTTGTCCTCCTGTGGGGTGAGGAGTTGGAGACTGAAGATTGTGTGCGTGGTGTTTGCCGAACTCTGCTCATCCCCCGGTCTTCCCGCCTCTGTTCCAGGTGCTGGGTATTGAAGCGGTGCGAAAGGCCCTGGAGCGGGAGCTGTATCACGTCATCTCCTTCGACGGTTCCTACGTCAACTACCGTCACTTGTCGCTGCTGTGTGACACCATGACCTGCCGTGGTCACCTGATGGCCATCACCCGGCACGGGGTGAACAGGCAGGACACAGGCCCACTCATGAAGTGCTCCTTTGAAGAAACGGTAAGGACAGTGCCGGGGGTAAAGCGTCGCTCTCTCGAGCTCGCTCTCACTGCGCTCTCTCTCTCATTCCTCTGACACTGGATGTTACACCTCTCTGCTATCCCCATAGTTCAGTCCCACCCTGGGCGTTACACCTGTACTATCCCTATAGCTCAGTCACACACTGCCGTTGGCCCTCTCCGCTATGCCCTGTAGCTGGATAACGACCGTCTGCCTCTCGCTACGTTGCAGGTGGATGTGTTGATGGAGGCTTCGGCCCACGGGGAAATGGACCCGATGAAGGGAGTGTCGGAGAACATCATGCTGGGGCAGCTGGCTCCGGCGGGGACCGGGGCTTTCGACCTGCTGCTCGATGCCGAGAAGTGCAAGTACGGCATGGAGATCCCCACCAACATCGGCGGTCTCGGAGTGGGAGGACGTGAGTGTTCGCTGCTTCCAATAGCATCAGAATGTTCACCCACAATAAGTGATGTCCTGGGTCGTGTTGGGTTAAGTGTTGGGAAGAAGGCAGGCAAGGAATGGAGGGGCAGGTGGGAGAGAATCTCCTGGGAGAGCTACCTAACGGTCGGATAAACCCAGAGTATCACCTTGGCCACACTGCATTGTACTGGGAGAGCCGTGATATTGGAGAGATGAGTGTCGCTGGGCTGAATGATCATTGGGAATTAAAGCCTGGCTGTAGGGGTTCCTCTTGTAAACGAGTTTGGTCTAATCCACAGCAGTGTGGATCCACAGATGCCCAATTTGTGACTAATGGATGGGTGATTTGGGAATGTCCCAGTGGGACAGCTGAATTCAGAGCACCTTAGAGGAGGGGAGAGAGGTTTAGGGAGGGAGTTCCAGAGCTTGGGGCCCAGGCAGCTTAAGGCACGGCCACCAATGGTGGAGCGATTAAAATCGGGGGATGTTCAAGAGGCCAGAATTGGAGGAGCGCAGATATCTCCCGGGGGGGGGGGTTGGGACTGGAGAAGGTTACAGAGATGGGGCGAGGGGCGAGGGGCCGTGGAGGGATTTGAACACGATGAGAATTTTAAAATGGAGGCGTTGCCGGACCGGGAGCCAATGTCGGTCAGCGAGCAGCGGAATAAAGTTGCCTAAATAATGTTTTCTAATTTTACTTGCAGCGACGGGAATGTTCTTCGGCTCGGCCCCCAGCCCGATGGGTGGAATGTCTCCCGCGATGACGCCGTGGAACCAGGGAGCGACGCCTGCCTACGGAGCCTGGTCGCCCAGCGTGGGTGAGTGCCGAGGGCCTTTCCCGTAACCGCGCCAAGTTCGGAGACTAGACAGAGCTGCAGGCGCCCGGGGAGCATTGCTTTTAACGTGGTTTTAGTGATTTGCAGAGTTTGATGTCTCTCTCTCGTGTTGCAGGTAGTGGGATGACCCCTGGAGCGGCCGGATTCTCTCCCAGCGCTGCGTCCGATGCCAGCGGCTTCAGTCCCGGCTACTCTCCGGCCTGGTCTCCGACCCCGGGCTCTCCCGGCTCACCAGGCCCATCCAGCCCCTACATTCCGTCTCCAGGTCAGTACCGACTCCGGGGCGGGGGGGGGTACCATCGAATGTACAGCCATTCGGCCCAACTTCCCGTGCTGGTCCTCTCGAGCCTTGTCGCAGCCTTTCACCATATCTTTCTCGCCCCTTTTCTCTCTCGTACTTGTCTAGTGTCCCTTTGAAAGCATCTCTGCTATCCGCTTCAACCACTCCCTGTGGCAGTGAGTTCCACATTCTCACCGCTCTCTGGGTTAAAAGAATGTCTCACTATTGGATTTATTGGTGATGGCCCCCTGGATTCTATTTATATAGCGCCTATAATGTAGTGAAACGTCCCAAGACGCTTCACAGGAGTATTATGAGACACAAAATTTGACACCGAGCTGTAAGTAGAAATTGGGGCAGGTGACCAAAAGCGTGGACAAAGAGGTCGGTTTTAAGGAGTGTCTTGAAGGAGATAGAGAGGTTTAGGCAGGGAGTTCCAGAGCCTGTGGCAGTGCTGAGGGAGTGTCGGAGGGGCAGTACTGAGGGAGCATCGCACTGTCGGGAGGGTGCCGTCTTTCGGATGAGACGTTAAACCGAGGCCCTGCCTGCCCCCTCAGGTGGATGTAAAAGATCCCACTGCACTATTTCGAAGAGCAGGGGAGTTCTCCCTGGTGTCTTGGGCCCAATATTTATCCCTCAACCAACATCACTAAAACAGATAATTTGGTCATTATCACATTGCTGTGTGTGGGAGCTTGCTGTGCGCAAATTAGTTGCCGCATTTCCTATATTACAACAGTGACTACACTCAAAGTAATTCAGTGTCTGTAAAGCACTTTGGGACGTCCGGAGGTCGTGAAAGGCGCTATATAAATACACGCCTTTCTTCCTTCAGCCTTCTTAAGAAAAATGTTCCAGCTTGTTCAATATTTCCTGATAGCTCACTGTTGCAGTACTGTTTTTTGCAATGTCTCTAACTGACCTGTTATTTTTTTCCCCAGGTGGGGCGATGTCCCCCAGCTACTCGCCAACCTCCCCTGCCTATGAGCCGAGGTCTCCGGGTGGCTACACGCCCCAGAGTCCCAGCTATTCCCCAACGTCCCCGTCCTACAGTCCCACCTCTCCTTCCTACAGCCCCACCAGTCCCAACTACTCTCCCACCTCCCCCAGTTACAGTCCCACCTCCCCCAGTTACAGTCCCACCTCCCCCAGCTACTCCCCCACCAGCCCCTCCTACTCCCCCACCTCCCCCTCCTACTCCCCCACCTCCCCCTCCTACTCTCCCACCAGCCCCAGCTACAGCCCCACCAGCCCCAGCTACTCACCCACCTCACCCAGCTACTCGCCAACCAGCCCCTCTTACAGCCCCACCTCTCCCAGTTACTCCCCCACCTCTCCCTCCTATTCTCCCACCTCACCGTCCTACTCTCCAACCAGCCCCAGCTACTCGCCCACCTCCCCCAACTACACGCCCACCTCCCCCAACTACAGCCCCACCTCCCCCAGTTACAGCCCTACTTCGCCCAGCTACACGCCCACCTCTCCGAACTACAGTCCCACCTCCCCCAGCTACAGTCCCACCTCCCCCAGCTACAGTCCCACCTCCCCCAGCTACTCCCCCTCGAGCCCCCGCTACACGCCCCAGTCGCCCACTTACACTCCCAGCTCGCCCAGCTACAGCCCCAGCAGTCCCAGCTATTCCCCCACCAGCCCCAAATACTCGCCCACCAGCCCTTCCTACAGCCCCAGCTCCCCGGAGTACACTCCCACCTCCCCCAAATACTCGCCCACATCGCCCAAATACTCGCCCACATCGCCCAAATACTCGCCGACATCGCCCACCTACTCGCCCACCACGCCCAAGTACTCGCCCACCTCTCCCACCTACTCTCCCACCTCTCCCGTCTACACCCCCACCTCCCCCAAGTACTCGCCAACCTCCCCCACCTACTCCCCCACCTCCCCCAAGTACTCCCCTACCTCGCCCACCTACTCGCCCACCAGCCCCAAGGGCTCGACCTACTCTCCCACCTCCCCAGGCTACAGCCCCACCTCGCCCACCTACAGCCTCACCAGCCCCGCCATCAGCCCAGAGGACAGCGACGAGGAGAACTGAAGGCGCTGGGGAGGGGGGAGGGGGTGGCGAGGTCCCTTCACCGTCCCGCGGGACTGTGTATGCAGCCCGTGTACGTCTGCAACTTTCAACACTCAGCCTCTCGCCCGATTTGAACTGGACTTGTTATTTGCTGGTGTTCCACGTTTTATATCGACCTCGCGGGGAAGGAATTAGCGGAACATCGGAATCCGGGAATCTTTTCTTTTTAAAAAAAAAATCTTTAAGATTTGGAAAGGAGGAACTGTGTATAATTTGAATATATATATTTTTTGCTTTTGGACAGTTTGAAATCTGGGTGCAGTAATGGGTTTTTAATGAAGGTTTTTCAAACCTTTTCCCCCCCCACCTGGTCAAGTGTGAATTTAAAATCTCTCGTACTTTGGGAATAATGCGACGTGAGAATTGTTTGCTGGGCGTTTTTCTCCCCCCTCCCCTGGTAACCCAGGGCGATGGGGCGATGCTGGTCTGTCCAGCCTGAAATGGTTTATTTATACGTGGATGTGACTTGTGCTCGAGGCCAGCGAGCCTGAAAGGAATTTATTCCATCCGGAGGGAAAGGAGAGGTGGGTTATCGATATCGAGGGAGGGAGGGAAATGGGTTAATGTGTGAAACAAACAACCTTTGACCCCTGCCCCCCAGCCGTGTCCCTTCAGCGGAGACGGACATGGAGCCTTTTATTTGTTGCGGGTTTGGGGGAAGCAGATTTTTCTCAAACCAACTGGTTCTGAAGTGACTCTTGCGATTTGCCTGTGAAAACGGGGTCCGAAAGCTGTTTAAGAGGCAGTGTTTGTCTGCCTGACAATGTGTACAGTACATTTACTAGTCTTTTTTTCCTGTTTTCTCTTCGGAAATGTCGGAAAAATACTACAAAAAAAATAAAATTTTACTAATTTTTGTGGAGTTCTGTGGTTTCTCATCCTTTAATTTTGATTCCTTTTTGAATAACTAGGGCATTGAAATTTCCCTGTGACCGATGTCAGTGATTGGGATTTTCTGTCCTTTGACTTCTGGGCTTGTGGAGATATTGTACTGTTCGAAATAGTCAAGTTTAAGGCTATCTCTGGTCACTTTAATAATCAGGATCGACTGTGAACCAAATGTGGTGGGTATATTGTGTTTAATCAGAGTTTAAGATGGAATATAACACACTAGTTATACAACAAAAAACATACAACCGTAACGAGTAGTTGATACCGATCCCGATCAGATACGATTTTGGGGCAGTGCTGAGGGAGCTGTCGGAGGTGCCCTCTTTTGGACGAGACATTAAACCAAGGCCCTGTCTGCGCTCGGATAGACGTATTTAAAAAAACACATGATCTGGGTCATTATCACATTGCTGTGTGTGGAACTTGCTGTGCGCAAATTGGCTGCCACATTTCCCATATTACAACAGTGACTACACTTCAAAAGTACTTCATTGGCTGTAAAGCGCTGAGACATTTGGTGGTTATGAAAGGCGCTATAGAAATGCAAGTCTTTTATCAGAACCACAGAATTGCAATGTCATAAAGCCTGTATTTATCAAACCAAAACACAAGCTCCCTCATCTAACTGAGAAATTCCTCCTCATCTTCCTGGGGGAATCACTGAATATCCACACAAGGGAGCTGCAATTTCGCAAGTGGGTTTTTATTTCATTCTGTGGGGCAGCCTGGAAACTGACTCCTCGCTTCCCGTGTGGGCAAACACCGTCGCTGATCCCCAGATCAGGATCAGCATGGCGCCCAGTCCGGTGACAATGGCCAGAGAGAGGAAACCCGTCCAGTCTGTGTCCGAGTCGGCAGGACATCAATCATCATAGGCAGTCCCTTGGAATCGAGGAAGACTTGCTTCCACTCTAAACGTGAGTCCTTAGGTGGCTGAACAGTCCAATACGAGAGCCACAGTCCCTGTCACAGGTGGGACAGACAGTGATTGGAGGAAAGGATGGGTGGGACTAGTTTGCCGCACGCTTCTTCCGCTTGGTTTCTGCACGCTCTCGGCGACGAGACTCGAGGTGCTCAGCACCCTCCCGGATGCAGTTCCTCCACTTAGGGCGGTCTTTGGCCAGGGACTCCCAAGGGTGGAACGCAGGACAGGGAGAGCACATCCTGCCCTCAAACTGCCCAACAGGAGTCACTGGGTGGGGACCAAGAGCAAACGCCCTGGTTGACTTCCAACAAAGGGCAGGTTGAACTGAAGGGTCAGGGATTAGAGGTGGTGACTTGTGACCTATAGAGAGAGGGCAGGAGGTCACGTGGAGGAAGGAGCGAGCAAACCTGCCCGACCTCGAGCCCCCCCGAACCTGCTCCCGGAGACCCTCCCCTCCTGCCTCGGACTCCCGACGCCGATCTACATTTGCCGGTGTTACAACAGTGTCAGACTGATCGGGCGGCAGCCTGTCCCACAGGGGCCCCAGCGTCAATCATCAGCAACCAGCTAGACACACAACACAATGCCCAACCCAGTGTCTGAGAGAGACTCCCAGTGACGCCCGGACTCGCGTTCGGCTCGGCCTGTCGAACCAACAAGCCTTGTTCAGAGGATCGAGGCTTTGGTCAGCTGCAGAAACCTGTAGGTGGCAAGTGGTGAAAATCTGGGAGATTCACCGGGCAGAGAGACGGACACAGAGTGATTCACAGTGCACAACAACCACCTTTGGCCTTCGGCTGCCTGAGGAAAACATACAAACATAAAAAATAGGTGCAGGATTAGGCCATTCAGCCCTTCAAGCCTGCACCACCATTTAATAAGATCATGGCTTATCACTCCCTCAGTACCGCTTTCCTGCTTTTTCTCCATACCCCTTGATACCTTTAGCCGTAAGGGCCATATCTAACTCCCTCTTGAATATATCCAATGAACTGGCATCAACAACTCTCTGCGGCAGGGAATTCCATAGGTTAACAACTCTCTGAGTGAAGAAGTTTCTCCTCATCTCAGTCCTAAATGGCCTACCCCTTATCCTAAGACTATGTCCCTTGGTTCTGGACTTCCCCAACATCGGGAACATTCTTCGCGCATCTAACCTGTCCAGTCCCATCAGAATCTTATAAGTTTCTATTAGATCCCCTCTCATCCTTCTAAACTCCAGTGAATAAAGGCCCAATTGATCCAGTCTCTCCTCATATGACAGCCCAGCCATCCCTGGAATCAGTCTGGTGAACCTTCGCTGCACTCCCTCAATAGCAAGAATGTCCTTCATCAGATTACGAGACCAAAACTGAACACAATATTCCAGGTGAGGCCTCACTTACTGCACTGTACAACTGCAGTAAGACCTCCCTGCTCCTATACTCAAATCCCCTAGCTATGAAGGCCAACGTACCATTTGCCTTCTTCACCGCCTGCTGTACCTGCATACCCACTTTCAGTGACTGATGAACCATGACAACCAGGTCTCGTTGCACCTCCCCTTTTCCTAATCTGCCGCCATCCAGATAATATTCTGCCTTTGTGTTTTTGCCCCCAAAGTGGATAACGTCACATTTATCCACATAATACTGCATCTGCCATGCATTTGCCCACTCACCTGACCTGTCCAAGTCACCCTGCAGCCTCTTAGCATCCTCCTCACAGCTCACATCGCCACCTAGTTTAGTGTCATCCGCAAACTTGGAGATATTACACTCAATTCCTTCATCTAAATCATCAATGTATATTGTAAAGAGTTGGGGTCACAGCACTGAGCCCTGCGGCACCCCACTAGTCACTGCCTGCCATTCTGAAAAGGACCCGTCTCTCTGCTTCCTGTCTGCCAACCCGTTCTCTATCCACATCAGTACATTACCCCCAATACCATGCGCTTTGATTTTGCTCTTGTAAGGGACCTTGTCAAAAGCTTTTTGAAAGTCCAAATACACCACACCCACTGGTTCTCCCTTGTCCACTCTACTAGTTACATCCTCAAAAAAATTCCAGAAGATTCGACGAGCATGATTTCCCTTTTATAAATCCATGCTGACTTGGTCCAATCCTGTCACTGCTTTCCAAATGCGTTGCTATTTCATCCTTAATGATTGATTCCAACATTTTCCCCACTACTGATGTCAGGCTAACAGATCTATAATTACCTGCTTTCTCTCTCCTTTTTTAAAAAGTGGTGTTACATTAGCTACCCTCCAGTCTATAGGAACTGATCCAGAGTCAATAGACTGTTGGAAAATGATCACCAATGCATCCACTATTTCTATGGCCACTTCCTTAAGTACTCTGGGATGCAGACTATCAGGCCCTGGCGATTTATCGACCTTCAATCCCATCAATTTTCCTAACACAATTTCCGGCCTGATAAGGATATCCTTCAGTTCCTCCTTCTCACTAGACCTACTGTCCTCTAGTACATTCAGAAGGTTATTTATGTCTTCCTTCGTGAAGACAGAACCAAAGTGTTAGTTCAATTGGTCTGCCATTTCTTTGTTTCCCATTATAAATTCACCTGAATCCGACTGCAAGGGACCTACGTTTGTCTTTACTAATCTTTTTCTCCACATATTTATAGAAGCTTTTGCAGTCAGTTTTTATGTTCCCTGCAAGCTTCCTCTCGTACTCTATTTTCCCCCTCTTAATTAAACCCTTCGTCTTCCTCTGTTGAATTCTAAATTTCTCCCAGTCCTCAGGTTTGTTGCTTTTTCTAGCCAAATTATATGCCTCTTCCTTGGCTTTAACACTATTCTTAATTTCCCTTGTTAGTCACGGTTGAGCCACCTTCCCCGTTTTATTTTTACTCCAGACAGGGATGTACAATTGCTGAAGTTCATCCATGTGATCTTTAAATGTTTGCCATTGCTTATCCACCGTCAACCCTTTCAGTATCATTTGCCAGTCTATTCTAGCCAATTTACGACACATACCGTCGAAGTTACCTTTCCTTAAGTTCAGGACCCTAGTTTCCGAATTAACTGTGTCACTCTCCATCTTAATAAAGAATTCTACCATATTATGGTCACTCTTCCCCAAGGGGCCTCGCACAACAAGATTGCTAATTAGTCCCTTTTCATTACACATCATCCAGTCTAGGATGGCCAGCTCTCTAGTTGGTTCCTCGACATATTGGTCTAGAAAACCATCCCTAATACACTCCAGGAAATCCTCCTCCACCGCATTGCTACCAGTTTGTTTAGCCCAATCAATATGTAGCTTAAAGTCGCCCATGATAACTGCTGTATCTTAATTGCACACATCCCTTATTTCTTGTTTGAGGCTGTCTCCAAAGAGTGGTCGAAGACCAGGCCCTCAAACCTACCACCAAGCTTATGGTCTACAGGGCTGTAGTAATACCTGCCCTCCTATATGGGTCAGAGGCATGGACGACTTACAGAAGGCACCTCAAGTCACTGAAGAAATACCACCAACGATGTCTCCGCAAGATCCTGCAAATCCCCTGGGAGGACAGACGCACCAACATTAGCGTCCTCGCCCAGGCCAACATCCCCAGCATCGAAGCACTAACCACACTAGATCAGCTTCACTGGGCAGGCCACTTAGTTCGCATACCAGACACGCGATTCCATAAGCAACTGCTATATATGGAGCTCCTTCATGTTAAACGAGCCAAAGGTGGACAGAGGAAACGTTACAAGGACACCCTCAAAGCCTCCCTGGTAAAGTGCAACATCCCCTCTGACACCTGGGAGTCCCTGGCCGAAGACCGCCCGAGATGGAGAACGAACATCCGGGAGGGCGTTGAGTTGTTCGAGTCTCAACGCCGCAAACATGAAGAGGTCAGGTGCAGGCAGCGGAAGGAGCGTGCGGTAAATCAGTCCCAACCCCACCCTTCCCCCGACAAATGTCTGTCCCACCTGTGACAGAGTCTGTGGCTCTCATATTGGACTGTTCAACCACCAAAGAACTCACTTTCGGAGTGGAAGCATGTCTTCCTCGATTTCGAGGGAGTGCCTATGATGATGATGATATGACAACAACAACCTGTATATATATATATATATAGCGAAAATTGACGTCATCAAGGTCCAGGTCGATGATTGGAGCGCGGGCAGGTACTGCAGGAGCGGCGAGGTCGGGGCGAAGGAGCGGCGAGAGATTGTAGAGGGATGTGATTGGGGCCCAGGAGAGGTGTGAGTTCGGGGTCCAGAAGAGGCGAGGGCCCAGGGAAAGCACGGGCCTAGCCCACACTGCGATATGTGTGCGCACGAGGTCCATGCAGCAGAGATGGTCTCCAGTCGTCTTGGTTAACCCTTGCCACTGGACCAAGACCTAGCTCTGTCAAGCCCGTGTGGTGGCTGGTGTGCAACGGCCACCCCACGTTAAAAAAATCCACAGGCATCTTCCACCCTTCAGGATGTAGTTCGGGATCCGGAATATTAGGTCCTTCATTGAAACGCCCGTGAACTCATCCCTTTTTAGCGTGGAAGCAAGTCATCCTCGCTTCGAGGGACTACCTATGATGATGGTGATTAACATAGTGAAACGTCCTAAGGTGCGATAAAAATTTGACACCGAGCTGCATAAGTAGAAATTAGCGTAGGTGACCAAAGCTTGGTCACAGAGGTCGGTTTTAAGGAGCGTCTTGAAGGAGGAAAGAGAGGCGGAGAGGTTTAGGGAGGGAGTTCCAGAGCTTGGGGCCCAGGCAACAGAAGGCACGGCCACCGATGATGGAGCGATTATAATCAGGGATGCTCAGGAGGGCAGAAATAGAGGAGTGCAGACATCTCGGGGTGGGGGGGGGGGGCTGGAGGAGATTACAGAGTTAGGGAGGAAGTCAAACTTTATGGGATGTGGGCATTGCTGGCAAGACTGGCATTTATTGCCCATCCCTAATTGCCCCTTGAGAAGGTGATGGTGAGCCGCCTTCTTGAACCGCTGCAGTCCGTGTGGTGAAGGTGCTCCCACAATGCTGTTAGGGAGGGAGTTCCAGGATTGTGACCCAGCGACGATGAAGGAACAGCCGATATATTTCCAAGTCGGGATGGTGTGTGACTGGGAGGGGAACGTGGAGGTGGTGGTGTTCCCATGGGCCTGCTGCCCTTGTCCTTCTAGGCGGTAGAGGTCGCAGTTTGGGAGGTGCTGCCGAAGAAGCCTTGGCGAGTTGCTGCAGTGCATCTTGTAGACGGTGCACACTGCAGCCAGGGGGCGCCGGTGGTGTTGAGGCGGAGAGGGTTTTGGGTCAGTGGGGATGGTGTTGGGGGCACCGCACTGACCCAGCACCCCCGGAGGGGTGGGACCCGGGGCTTTGATTCCAATCCAGCCCTTGGGTGGAGCGGGGATGGACAGGAGAGAGACACCCAGATCCAATCCCGATCCCACTCAGCTCAGAGACACGACACATGTAGCCCAGTCTGTCGGGACTTGGAGAAATGGGACCGGAGAGGACACATTACATCATCGGTGCTGGAATTGGCCACAACATGCCCCCCCGGTTACACAGCAAGACTCCAGTCCAGGTAGAAGAGGAAGGCCCTCCCACAGTGCGGCGCTCCCTCAGTACCGCCCCTCCGACAGTGCGGCGCTCCCTCAGTACCGCCCCCGAGCGGATCCGGGATACTTCTCGCGCGGACTAACGGTGCTTGCCCCGCCGCCCCCGGGCCCGCGCACATCACGTGACGCAGACGCGCACAACGTGTGACGAGCGGGGGAGGGGGCGCGGCCTGGGCCGTGCGTGCTGAGGTCAGAGGGAACGCGGCGGTGACGTGCTGGAGAGAGCGACTGAGGAGAAGAGGGAGAAAGAGAGTGATGGTGAGAGAGAGAGGGAGGGGTTGAGAGAGAGAGAGAGAGAGAGTGAGAGTGAGAGTGTGAGTGAGTGAGTGAGTGAGTGTGTGTGTGATGGTGAGAGGGGGAGGGTAAGGGAGGAATGTGAGAGGGGGATGGTGGGTGGGACAGAAAAAGGAGGGGAGAGGGGGATGGTGAGAGAGAGAGAAAGGAGAGGGATGGTAGGAGAGACAGAGAGGGAAAAAGGAGGGGAGAGGGGCTTGGTGGGAAAGAGTGAGTGATGGTGAGAGGGGGGGGGATATGAGAGGAAGGGAGAGGGGGATGGTGGGAGGGAGAAAGGAGGGGATGGTGAGAGCGAGAGGGGAGAGGGGGATGGTGGGAGAGAGAAAGAAAAAGGAGGGGTAGGGAGACAGAGAGGGGCTTGGTGGGTGAGAGGGCAGGAGTGATGGTGAGAGGGGGAGGGTAAGGGGAATGTGAGAGGGTAGGAGAGTGGGATGGTGGGAGAGAGAGAAAGAGGGGAGAGGGGATGGTGCGAGAGAGGGGAGCGGGGGAGGGAAAGGGGGGCTGGGTTGCTTTGTCAGGGGTTTTCAATGTGCAGGGATGGGGATATGGGAGGGGGGTGACAGGGATATGGGAGGGGGTCACCCTACCCTACCCTCTACCTGGAAACTAGAGCAGCTCCCCCACTGCAGAGGATAAACTCTGTCTCCCCCACCCAGACCTTCCTCTCAAATATTTTTCCCCCTCCCCAATATTTCCCCTAATGCTCCTATTTTCTGGAGCAGGTTACTGCAGCACTTTATTCTTGCGGGGGAAACCTATTTAAATGCGGAGGGCTGTGTTAATTTTCAGCTGAATTGCATTGAAGGGAATTTGCAGTTGCCGATTTTTGTGTTCCAGCGTTTCCCAGGGTTTTACTTCTGAGTGTGCAATTTAATCTCGTTCTGATCGAATGATTTTTGCAGGGTCCCCTGCAGACTAACTGTGGCTGTGTATTTTCCCTCTTGATTTGTGGGAGATTGTCAATGTTTGATCTTCAAGGTGCAGTGTAACCTATTCATTTTAAAGGTATTGTGTTTTGGTAGTGATTGGGGGGTTTTGGTGTTTTGTTAATGTTTCACATTCTGTACTATGCAAGGGATGAGTCTGTTTAATTTTCGGAAGCTCTACTGGGATGCTCAAGTGGGGAAATAAACTCTTTGATTTCTGGCCTCCGCTAAGACAGCTGGCAAAGAGGGTGTTCAATTGGGCCTCTGTGCCTCTCGGCTCGGGACTGGGTGAACAGACAGTGCGCTGGCTACTGGGCCCTGTGCCTTGGGCCCCGGCTAACAGGAGGTACGTGTGAAAGTTAGATGAGAATAATTTTTGCCCACTCACAAAAGAATATAGACAGGCTAAGTGAGTGGGCAAAAATTTGGCAGGTGGAGTATAATGTGGGAAAATGTGAGGTTATCCACTTTGGCAGGGAAAGTAAAAAAGCAAATGATTATTTAAATGGGGAGAGATTATACAATGTGGGATCTGGGGGTCCTTGTACATGAAACACAAAAAGTTAGCATGCAGGTACAGCAAGTGATCAGGAAGGCAAATGGAATGTTGGCCTTTATTGCAAGGGGGATGGATATAAAAGCAGAGAAGTCCTGCTACAACTGTACAGGGTATTGGTGAGACCACACCTGGAGCACTGCGTACAGTTTTGGTCTCTGTATTTAAGGAGGGATATACTTGCATTGGAGGCAGCTCAGAGAAGGTTCACTAGGTTGATTCCAGAGATGAAGGGGTTGACTTAGAAAGAAAGGTTGAGCAGGTTGGGCCTCTAATCAATGGAGTTTAGAAGAATGAGAGGTGATCTTATCGAAATGTATAAGATTCTGAAGGGGCTTGACAGGGTAGATGCAGAGAGGATGTTTCCCCTTGTGGGGGAATCTAGAACCAGGGGGCATAGTTTCAGAATAAGGGGTTGCCCATTTAAAATGGAGATGAGGAGGAATTTCTTCTCATGAATCTGTGGAATTCTCTGCCCCAGAGAGCTGTGGAGGCTGGGTCACTGAATATATTTAAGGTGGAGATCGACAACTTTTTTAATAATAGGGGAGTCGAGGGTTATGGGGAGCGGGCAGGGAAGTGGAGCTGAGGCCAAGAGCAGATCAGCCATGATCTTATTGAATGGCGGAGCAGGCTCGAGGGGCCGAATGGCCAACTCCTGCTCCTATTTCTGATTTTCTTGTGTTCTAAAAAGCCCCATCTCTCATCCGCAGGTAGCTGGGAAGTATGCGAGATAACGTCCAAGGGAAGAAACACTGCGGGCAGGCTGGTGTCAAACGTGTCGCCCCGTCCCCCTTCACAAAGGAGCAGCTTTGTCCCAGCGGGAGAATGGACTTCAAAGGGAGGAGGGAGAAGACCGGATCGGCAGAGGGCTGGCTCCGGGAAGCGATGGGCTGCGGCGGTTCCGAGCCAGCGGGGGGGAGGCTGGCCAAGGGCGGGGGCCACCCCTTGCCCAACCACACCGCCTGGAACCACCGGCCGGCGGCATGCAGCGTCCTGGAGGAGCTGTCGGAGCGAGCGCCGGGCGACTGGGGCGTGGCGGCCGGCTGGGACGTGCCGGAGTGCGGCGCTCCACCCGCGAAGGGCAGCGAGGGTTGGGCGGGGGGCCGCTGCGCCTTCGCTGACGGGCAGGGGGCGGGCGCCGAGCGGCGGAGGTGCACGCGGTCCCCGGGCCTGAGGCGCCGACGTTTTCAGAAGCGCCGCAAGCTGCTGCAGGCCTTCCACCTCTTTCTGTACCACCGCATCTCCCCCCTGACCTTCCAGTGGCGGCTCTGGAACCTGTTCTCACGCCGCCGGCGGGCCGCGCGGCTCCGGGGCGCCAGGACTAGCCTCTCCCCCGCCCGCCACGCGGCCGACCAGGGGCCGGAGAGGGGCGGTGCGGCGCGGGGGCCCTTGGCCTTCAGCGGCGGGGCGGCTCCCGGCTTCCGCCCGTGCTCGGAGAGCTGCCGAGCCTCGCCGCCGCCGGGGGGAGGAGGAGGAGGAGGAGGAGGAGGAGGAGGCGGCAACGGCCCGTGGCCCAAACCCGCCGCCACAGGCCCCAACGCCAGGCCCCAGGGCCTCTCCCTCGCCCACTGCCAGGAGCTCCGACACCTGACTCACTCCAGCCACACCGCCCCCTTCAGGGCAAGCATTGCGGCCGGCGCGGCGGAGAAGGCCAAGGAGGGCCCCCGGGCGCAGGCCGCCGGCCGAACCGCGGGCGCCATGGACCACGGGGAGAACGTTGACCAAGCACCGGGCGCACGGCTGCTGCTGCTGGGGAAGCTGGCGCCGGACCGAGAACACCCCTTGTACTCCCGCTACGCCGCGCGCCACAAGGACGCTCTCCAGCTACACCGGGAGGAGGCCGGCGGGGATACCTCGGCCCACAACTCGATGGTCTTCGGGGCCCAGGAGCAGGCGCAAGGTCCCGCGTCCGGCCGCACCAAGCCGGCCGAAGCCGGGATCTCTGGCGGGCGAGCGCCATTCAGCGTCGTTGGGGGTAAGTGTTGGCTTCAGTGCGTTCGCTCGGAACGGTTCGGGGCATTAGTTCAAACGGTTCGTTGTCGAGACTTGCACATGCACCACAGTTACAGCATCGTTAGAACAGCTTTGAGAAACCCTCATCCGTGCCTTTGTTACCGCTAGACTTGACTATTCCAACGCACGCTTGGCTGGCCTCCCACATTCTACCCGACGTAAACTAGAGCTGATCCAAACCTCGGCTGCCCCGTGTCCTAACTCGCACCGAGTCCCGCTCACCCATCACCCCCTGTGCTTGCTGCCCCGTGTCCTAACTCGCACCGAGTCCCGCTCACCCATCACCCCCTGTGCTTGCTGCCCCGTGTCCTAACTCGCACCGAGTCCCGCTCACCCATCACCCCCTGTGCTCGCTGCCCCGTGTCCTAACTCGCACCGAGTCCCGCTCACCCATCACCCTCTGTGCTCGCTGACCTACATTGGCTTCCAGTTAAGCAATGTCTCAATTTAAAAATTCTCATCCTTGTTTACAAATCCCTCTATGGCCCTCGCCCCTCCCTATCGCTCCAGCCCCACAACCCCCCCGAGATGTGTGCTTTCCTGCCCTCCTGAGCATCCCTGATTATAACCGCTCCACCATTGATGGCTGTGCCTTCTGTTGCCTGGTCCCCAAGCTCTGGAACTCCCTCACTAAACCTCTCCGCCTCTCTCTCCTCTTTCGAGACGCTCCTTAAAACCGACCTCGGTGACCAAGCGGTCACCTGTTCTAATTTCTACTTATTGCCTCTCGGTGTCAAATTTTTATCGCATAACACTCCTGTGAAACACCTTGGGACGTTTCACTATGTTAAAGGCGCTATATAAATACAAGCTGTTGGTATACTTGCGTGTTATGAAGTGCATTGACACTTTGAAATTGATGATTATAACATCGAGCGTACAGCCCAGAAACAGGCTATTGAGCCCCACGGCTCCATGCCGGGGTTTATGCTCCACACCAGCCCCCTCCCATCCCTCTCCGTCTCACCCCATCACCATATCCTTCTATTCCTTTCTCCCTCATGTGTTTATCCAGCTTCCCCTTAAACACATCGATACTATCTGCCTCAACCCCTCCCTGTGGCAGCGATCACCAAAGCCCCCACCGTTGCCCACCAGAGCCTTGGTGTTTATGGCCACAACCATCCTCACAACGCAGTCATCAAAGCCCCGACTGTTCACAGCATTCACAGCCCCGGAGGTTTGAAGTCACCACAGCCTGCGCCATTTCCAGTTACCAGAGCCATTGCCATTTCTAAGCGTCCACCATTTTAAAGTCAGTACCATCACTATCACTTGTTTACCACCACACCGTCCAGTTGCAGGCACATGGATTCTGTGCTGATTGATGGGCCAGTAGGGACTGTAGGATTGTTTACGGTGTGAATTAATCCGGACCAGACTATCGGGGCACGCTCCCTGTATGATGGGAATGGGATTGGACACTGGGATGGTCCATTAGCGCTCTCGCCTGTAAAGGTCCGCGATGAAACGAGCCAGGTCTCTCCTCACACTCTGTGCAAGATACATCTCCACAAAACAAAAACTTGCATTTATATAGCACCTTTAACGCAGTAAAACGTCCCAAACCGCTTCACAAGAACGATTATCAGACAAAATTTGAAACCGAGCCATATAAGGAGATATTAGGACAGGGCTTGGTCAAAGAGGTGGGCTTTAAGGGGTATCTTAAAGGCGGAGAGGTTTAGGGAGGGAGTTCCAGAGCTCGGGGCCCAGGCAACAGAAGGCACGGCCACCGATGGTGGAGCGATTATAATCAGGGATGCTCAGGAGGGCAGAATTGGAGGAGCGCAGACATCTCGAGGGGGGGGGGGGTCTGGAGGAGATTACAGAGATATGGAGGGATTTGTAAACAAGGACGAGAATTTTAAAATCAAGGCGTTGCTTAACCGGGAGCCAATGTAGGTCAGCGAGCACAGGGGGTGATGGGTGAGGGGGACTCGGTGCGAGTTAAGACACGGGGCAGTGAGCACAGAGGGTGATGGGTGAGTGGGACTCGGTGCGAGTTAGGACACGGGTCAGCGAGCACAGGGGGTGATGGGTGAGCGGGACTCGGTGCGAGTTAGGACACGGGGCAGCGAGCACAGGGGGTGATGGGTGAGCGGGACTTGGTACGAGTTAGGTCACGGGGCACAGTGGGTGATGGGTGAGCGGGACTCGGTGTGAGTTAGGACAGGGGGTGATGGGTGAGCGGGACTCGGTGTGAGTTAGGACACGGGGCACAGAGGGTGATGGGTGAGCGGGACTCGGTGTGAGTTAGGACACGGGGTGATGGGTGAGCGGGACTCGGTGCGAGTTAGGACACGGGGCACAGGGGGTGATGGGTGAGCGGGACTCGGTGCGAGTTAGGACACGGGGCACAGGGGGTGATGGGTGAGCGGGGCTCGGTGTGAGTTAGGACAGGGGGTGATGGGTGAGCGGGACTCGGTGCGAGTTAGGACACGGGGCAATGAGCACGGGGTGATGTGTGAGCGGGACTCGGTGCGAGTTAGGACACGGGGCAGCGGAGTTTGGAGAGCTGAAGTTTACGGTGGTTAATTGACTGATCGTACATTGGGAGTTTATCGAGTGGCAGACTGACGTTAATGACTGGGATGTTGTAGTCGGTGTGGGAAAGCTTGGTGTTGTACACTTGAAGGAGACGAGTTTCGATGCTTCTCCCCGGCGCCCAGTGTCAGCACCAACAATCGGGTACAGTGGGCCTCCGCGGGCAGAGAAACATTCTGAAATAAGGAGGCAGAAGCCAAGGGCAGACCTGAGCATAGCCGACTCCTTCTCCTATTTCTTATGTTCTGTATTCCCATTGCACAGTGCGTCCTTGGATTCAGGCTAAAGCACTCCCCTCAGGCAAAGTTTAGTACAGTGCGATTCAGAGTAAAGCACAAGGCGAATCAAAGGATATGGGGATCGGGCGGGAAAGTGGAGTTACGGTGGAAGATCAGCCATGATATTGAATGGCGGAGCAGGCTCGAGGGGCCGAATGGCCGATTCCTGCCCTTATTAATGTGCCATCATGTACAGTTTAGTACAGTTAGATTCAGAGTCCAGCACCGTCATCAGATATTGTTTAGTGTGGTGAGATGCAGGGTAAAGTTTACCCGAGTGTTTGGCCAACATTGTGCCTCACTGTGTCCCTGTAAAGACCACCCCTCCGAGACAAGTGTGTGGGGATCATAAAAATGTCTCACTTGTTCAGGAGGGGTGGTCTTCTCAGGGACACTCTGAGCCACAATGTTGGCCTCTGAGTGCAAGGGCTAAATTAGAGTAGTTTTCACATCAGACCCTTAGAGACAGCAGAGACTTTCAGCCTGTCGGACTGGCTACATTTCAACTCTGAGTCCAGAGGTAAATGCCCAGTCTTTAACCCACTGCGTTCCCTAGTCTGTGTGTGAATGAGCGTGTGTGTGCGCGTGTGTAAGCATGTGTGAGCGAGAGCGTGAGTGAGTGCGCGTGCGAGCCCATGATTGAGCGAGTGTGTGCATGTGAGCGAGCGAGCGTGTGCACGGGCAGGGGGACTGTGCAAGCGTATGTGAGTGCGCGGGGGACTGCGAGCGAACATGTGTGCGCGTGTACGAGTCTGTGCGAGCGAGCCTGTGTGTGTGCGCGCGCGGGGGGCCGTGCGAGCGAGCCTGTGTGCGCGTGTACTAGTCTGTGCGAGCGAACCTATGTGTGCGCGCACGCAGGGGACTGAGCGAGCATGTGTACGAGCCTGTGTGTATGTGTATGCGCAGGGGTTTTGTGAGCGAGCCTGTGTGCGCGTGTACGAGTCTCTGCGAGTGAGCCAGTGTGTATGTGAGCGTGCGGGGGACTGCGAGCAAACGTGTGCGCGTGTACAAGTCTGTGCGAGCGAGCCTGTGTGCGCACGCGGGGGACTGTGCGAGCGAACATGTGTGCGCGCGTGTACGAGTCTGCGAGCGAGCCCGTTTGTGTATGTGTATGCGCGGGGGACTGAGCGAGCATGTGTGCGCATGTACGAGCTTGTGTGTGTGTGTATGCGTGGAGGACTGTGCACGTGTACAAGTCTGTGCGAGCGAGTCTCTGCATGTGTGCCCGCGGGGGGCTGTGCGAGCGAGCCTGTGTGTGCGCGCGCAGTGGACTATGCAAGCGTGTGTGCGCGTGCGGGGGACTGCGAGCAAGCATGTGTGTGCGTGTACGAGTCTGTGCGAGCAAGCCTGTGTGTGTGTATGTGTGCGCGCGGGGGACTGAGCGAGCATGTGCGCACATGTACGAGCCTATGTGTATGTGCGGGGGACTGTGCGAGGGAGCGTGCGTGAGTGAGCGAGCGTCTGAGTGTGCGAGCGGGCGTGTGAGCGTGCATGTGAGTGAGTGAGCGTGTGTGTGTGTGTGTGAGTGAGCGCACGCGCGTGAGCAAGCGCACGTGTGTGCAGGCAGGGGTACTGTGCAAGCATATGTGTATGTGTGTGCGCGGGGGACTGAGCGAGCATGTGTGCGCGTGTACGAGCCTGTGTGTATGTGTATGCGCGGGGGATTGCGAGCGAACGTGTGTGCACGTGTACGAGTCTGTGCGTGTGAGCCTGTGTGTGCGTGCGTGCGGGGGACTGTGCGAGCGAACATGTGTGCACGTGTACGAGTCTGAGCGAGCCTGTGTTTATGTATATGTATGCACGGGGGACTGCGAGCGTGCTTGTGTGTACAAGTGTACGAGTCTGTGCGAGCGAGCCTGTGTATGTGCGCGAGCCCGCGGGGGACTGCGAGCGAACATGTGTGCGCATGTACGAGTCTGCGAGCGAGCCTTTGTGTGTGTGCGCGTGTACGAGTCTGTGCGAGTGAGCCTGAGTGTGTGTGTGTGCGTGCATGCGCACGCCGCGTGCGCGGGGGACTGAGCGAGCATGTGTGCGCGTGTACGAGCCTGTGTGTATGTGAATGCGCGGGGGACTGTGCGAGCGAGCCTGTGTGCGCGTCTGAGCACGCGTGCGTGCGCGAGCGAGCGTGTGCATGAGTGAGGAGCGAGTGAGCAGGCGTGTGAGCGTTTGCATGTGAGCAAGCGCACGTGTGTGCGGGCAGGGGGACTGTGCAAGCAAGTTTGTGTGTGCACGCGCGCGGGGGACTGCGAGAAATGTGTGCGCGTGTACGAGTCTGTGCGAGCGAGCCTGTGTTTGTGTATGCACGCGCGCGCGGGGGACTGAGCGAGCATGTGTGCGTGTGTACGAACCTGTGTGTATGTGTATGCGCGAAGGGGCCGTGCGAGCGAGCCTGTGTGTGCGTGTACGAGTCTGTGCAAGTGAGCCTGTGTGTATGTGTATGCGCGAAGGGGCTGTGCGAGCGAGCCTGTGTGTATGTATGTGCGCGCGCGGGGAACTGCGAGCGAGCCTGTGTGCGCGAGTGCGAGCCTCTATCTGTGTGTGTGTGTGTGTGCGCGGGGGACTGTGCGAGCGAACATGTGTGCGTGTGTACAAGTTTGTGCGAGCAAGTCTGTGTGTGTGTGTGTGTGTGTGTGTGTGTGTGCGCGCGCGCGACTGAGCGAGCCTGTGTGTATGTATGTGTGCGCGCGGGGGACTGCGAGCGAGCCTGTGTGTACGAGTCTGCGAGCGAGCCTCTGGGTGTGTGCGCGCGCGCGGGACTGAGCGAGCATGTGTGCGCGTGAACGAACCTGTGTGTATGTGTATGCGCGGGGGACTGTGCGAGCAAGCCTGTGTGTGTGTTTGCGGTTAGTTTTGTTGCCGATAATTGGTTGTGTTTCGCCCCACAGACACGCTGGGAGTGAACGGACACCCGCCGAGCGACCCGGATGAGGTCCCACGCTCGGAGGGCAGTGCCCAGTGCCAGCGTGCAACGGTACACGACAACGGTATCGTCATCAGCCACGTGTGCAGCATCGGCTCGCAGATGGCGGAGCAGTTGTTTGGCGGCGAGGAGGACAGCGGGGAGGGCAGCTCGGGGAGCGGCGGGGGAAAGCGTCAGCGTGAATCGGATGGCCCGGCCAGCGGTGCCGGAGAGTCGGAGAGCGAGGGAGGGGCCGAGCAGCCCAAGACCGGCGATCGATCCGGCACTAACCACGTCTCGGCCATGAGCGATGAGCATGTGGCCTGCATTCACGGTGAGGAGCGCTCGGCGCGATTCACCAGCGCGCGTGACCCCCGCTACCGCCTGCCAACGTTAGCGGCCACTTGGCGGGCAATGTTCCAGGGGTTGGCAAACTGATATTTCGTTCCCCTTTGGGTACCGGGAGTCGGCTTCCTGCTCACCGAAAGCGAGCTCACCATTTCGGTCTTCGCCGCCCATTTTGAAAACGCATTCTTCAAGCCGAGCGAGGTCTGCGGTTAATCCCGCGGTTTGGCGGCACTCTGAGCAGACTCCGAAACGTCAGTCAGAGTTTCCGTTCCCGACGCTGCCCGGCTCCCTTCTCCGCCCTATGTGCACGTCTGAACAAAAGAAAGACATGCATTTACATAGCGCCTTTCATGACCACCGGACATCCCAAAGCGCTTTACAGCCAATGAAGTACTTTTGGAGTGTAGTCACTGTTGTAATGTGGGAACCGCGGC